>NC_139700.1:16647688-16662688 GCF_964188405.1 Protomyctophum parallelum | reverse complement strand
TGAAAAGTCTTGTACATGCATTTTTGTCATGTTTCATTTAAAACGTTGTAATTAACACATTATCCATCTTGACATTATGATATGACAGCATCTGTCATAGTCCATCATTCAAGGGCCTTTGGATAGAAGTGCAGTCACTTTCAGTTAGAGTGCTGCAGAGGCTGAGTGTCTGTGACTGTGGCCAGCTGATGGTCGTTGATGCTTAATTGATGCATCAAGGAAGGCAATTATGTTTCTGCACTGTCAAATAGGTCTATCTATTCTAAGATAGCATCTTAAATAAATGTTGTGAAAATGTGTTGTGACTTTGATTGAAAAGTTCAAATGGCATCTAAATGTAAGGTTGCAAATATGCTTATCGGTGTTGCGAGGATGAGGGGGTACCTAGGGAAAAGAAATCACATCACCACTCCTTGTGGTGATGTGGAGCGTGTGTGTCGAATTTGAAGTCGGTGGGGTGAACGGTTCTCAAGTTATGTGGATTACATGACATGCAGAGACTTGGTGCATTTTACATAGATGCTCTGCTGATCAGAGCTTGGTGTCAATACACATAAGGCACATCTCTGCTTTGGTAAGTAGGACAGGCTGAATTATGCAATAATGGTCACGCAGTGTGTTAATGTCACATAGTACTGTGAATATTAAAAGGGGAACTTAGCTGATATTTTACATGCGTCCTGTCTTAGTATTGTGAGGAGGACATTATGCAAATCAGACATTCTGTGTGCTGAAAGCAGTCTCTCTCTGTGTAGGGAAATCTCTTCAAGCCTACGCACCATGACATTTGCTGAGTTCTACGTATAGGCCAGCTGCTTTGTTTCTGTGCAAACTTTCGGCAGGCACATAGAACGTATCAAGAAGTCTTGTGTCTCAGTCAGTTTCACAGTAGAAAGTAGGATGGATAGATTAAATATACCTGTCTAACTTCCCTTTCAATCTTCAATCTACAAGCTCTGTGCAGGCAGTTCACCCTGCCACTGACTGTATAGTACAACCTTTGTTTGACTATATATTGTTTATTATTGTTGGCTCCAGTGTAGGGAGCATACCAACTGTGGGTTTGTGATAGGGAACATACCAACATTGGTATTGTGTAAAGTGAGTACTCTAATTATTATGTTTATATTATGTGGGTAGGGTATTTTGTTGAGTAATATGTGACACATAATGTGTACATGAATTGTAATGTCTCTGGACATTGGGAAATTAACTGGTAAATTGTGGAGACAATTCAAGTTTGGTATGGTCCAGTGGGGAGGGGCTATATAAGTAGGGAGACCTGCCAGTGCCACTGCCTTGCAGTTAAGGTAGGACTGTTGATGTGAGAAGACTGAGGGCCAAGCTGACCAGTTTTGTTCTGTTGTTCATTTTGCTGACTGCATTGACTCATTTGACTGGTCTATGCACAGTAACAAAGTTAAATAAAAAAGCCACTTCATATCAGCATCATCCAAGGACTGTCCAGAGTTTTTTTTCAGTATTTTTACAATTTGCTATTTTTTCAACCTGTGCCTTTTGGCAAACACTGCCCACACTAAGTGTGACACGCTCACTACAACATGTCAGATTGTGGCTCTTGAGTTTGTAGATTGGCTATTTTCACCTAATGTTCACCCCACAGGTGAACAAACACAAACAAACACAGGTTTGTGTGGGTTAAGCTATGAGTCGTCTCCTATATAAAAGGCTATATGCTGCAATCTTATCTTAATAATAGTTTTGGTGTGTCAGGGACTTTACTTTACATCAGACTAGTAGCATAACTGCCTCTAAACGTTTTTTCTGTTTTTGGCTTTTCTGCCTATATTGATGGTTAAAGTGAAAATGAACAGGAAAGAGGGAGAGACACGCAGCAAAGGTCGTCATGAAGTCTGTATGTGGCACGCGCCTGGACCACTAGACCAGCGGGAGCCAACTGCCTCCAAATCTGCCACACACACACGTGTCTGACAATTAAGTACTTTTGCCCCTTCTAAAATGCGTATAATTTGCATAAATAGCAAACTTTTGACCCAGATTATGTCCAGTAGGAGGCCAGCTCTGGGAGCTGGCCTCATGGGAGCGCGTGCCCTCATTCACATCAACAGGGCTGGCAGGGGCGGCCTAATGCTGCATTCACATGGAATCAGGCAAGCCGTAGACGGCAACCAGACTTAATTTTAGTGGACGGGAGCAGGACGGTAAACGGAACAGGACGGCACGGCAGCACGGCAGCCAGAATGGGCGACGGTAACGGCAGACGGAACAATGTTAAAATATTTAATCATTTACCGCTCCGTGCCGCCCAGCAGGTTTTGCCGTGTGCCGTCTACGGCTTGCCTGATTCAATGTGAATGCAGCATTAGGGATCTGGGATCCGTTTTAAGACCAAATCTGAGGCCCCATATTTACGCCAGCAACCACTCGTCCTGTCGTCCCTTCACAATAAAGTGTCTCCCCTTTAACTCCCAATGCCGCACATTTTACCCAGGTTATTAACAGGAAATACCAATACGTGTAACTTAACAGCGTGGGAGAGAGCAAGGCAGCGAGTGAGCGAGAGATAGGGCCTCGGTGCAAGGGTGTGGGGGCCCGAGACCCCCTGGAGGCCTGTTTCAATTGAAACTGATGAAACATAGAGAGGCCTCCTATGAGGGCTGCACTGGAAACTGGACAGCTTCACATTCCACATCTTATACCTTCTTTCAGGGGTAAAATGGGGGTTTCAGGGGAGAAACGCCTGAATAGAAGGGCGCTTTTTTTCTTACTATATATGAATAAAGTGCAATCTTGAGTTGTGCTAGAGCGAGTGCTCTAGTATGTTCATGCACTTTTTGTGTTGTGTTGGTCTGGAGAGACGCAGAAGGCAAAGTGTATTCCGTGTATGTAACCTGGTAATAAAATGTTTCAGTTTTTTTATTCTGTGGGAGGAGGACTTGCATTACTTTGTACTGTAGGTAGGCGATAGACTGTATCATCAGAATCCCTGCTGGGTTTTGGAGCGTTGGCACATGAGAGTTGCTGCTTTGAAGCCATTTTTTGAGTGAGCCTGCTGGCTTTAATGCACTATATTGCTGTCTGTGTCTGTAATGATGTGTAATTAGACTATAGTTCAACACAGGCCTCCACTGGGATGCACAGTGTGGGTCAAATCATTATACCCTCTCTCCCTCACCCCCCTCTCTATATCACACACACACACACACACACACACACACACACACACACACACACACACACACACACACACACACACACACACACACACACACACACACACACTTGCTAAAGCTCTCTACTGTGGAAAACAATGTAGGGCACAGTTTGACCCAGTTGCCATATCTGTGTATGTGTGTGCATGAATCTATCTGTACCGTATGTGTGCATCTGCACACATACCATTAAAGCATAATATGTGGATGCTTTAATGGTGTGTGTGTGTGTGTGTGTGTGTGTGTGTGTGTGTGTGTGTTTGCACGCACGCATGCCTGTGCATATGTGCGTGCACATGCGGCACGTGTGTGTGTTGGTGTGTTTGCGTGCGCACATGCCTGTGCGTGTGTGTTGGTGTGTTTGCGCGCACACATGCCTGTGTGTGTGTGTGTGTGTGTGTGGTTGTGTGTGTGTGAATGAATGAATGAATGAATGAATTTTTATTTTCGTGTCTTGTCATTAAGACCCATCCCTTACGGGATTATAAGACACCAACAACATAAATAAACAATATCACGTTTCACTTCCCACACAGGTTGTGTGTGTGTGTGTGTGTGTGTGTGTGTGTGTGTGTGTGTGTGTGTTTAAATATCCAGTGCTGTATTGAGACCGTAGAAGTAATCACACTTATAATAGAGCAGAACAACTTTGCTTCCTCAGCACAACAGCAGTTCTCCTATATTTAGACACCTCTAATGTCCCTTGTGTGCCACTTTAAAGTTTTAACTATTATTGGCAAAACTATTAACATAGTAGCAAGTGGTAGCAGTAGTAGAGTTCTCCAATATAATGTATTGCTTTAATGTATGATATACCAGTTAGACACCTGAGGGCGAGAAGCGACCTCGTCCTTTGTGCATTGGCCATAATAGAGTGTCTTGAGTTTACAGGGTTTGATGAGGTCAGATCAACATGGATCAAAATGGAATGTCAGAATTTTTGTTAGACCTACTCCCTCTACCGATATTGCCAACAGAAAACCCTCATAGAGAAGACTTTTCCTTCGGGTGAAAATAAATCTCTTTCTGGCCAAAAAGTGCGTGTGGTGGGGTGGCTCAAAGTGCGTCCACTAAGGAAAGTAGGCTTTCTAATTACACAACCTGTCTTTGTATTGGTGAGTAGGTAAAACATTATTTCTATTTTCGCTACAGAGGAGAGGCTGGTCTGCATTTATGCGAGCCCCGGAAGTCGACAGTAACATAGCTCTAAATGTGACGACATTAGAGCTATGGATCAGAGCTATGTGGATGTTGACACTGTTCAGACAGTTTCCTACCAGAGTCTAACAGACTTTACATACTGGACAATGATCTATTTGTTTCCAGTATATTGAGAGTTCTGCTTCATGTGTACAGGTCAAGCTTTTGTACATGTCCTGAACCCATGTGATGACTGATTTGATGACTGATTTGCACTGTGGTAGGCCAGTGTCAGCCAACAAACTGGTGCGCGCGCACACACACACACACACACACACACACACACACACACACACACACACACACACACACACACACACACACACACACACACACACACACACACACACACACAGTGCATACAGTAGTGTACATCAACATATGCACACGTAAACGGACAGACATACATCCACGTCGTGCATGCACACTCACATGCATCCGCCTGGGCTGTGCCTCGTCAGTTTGTTGGCACCTGAACTTCTTTGTCACAGAGACAGATTTACAGTTGTAGCAGTCGATTGCACAGATGGCAAACTTCGGAGCAGATATCTGCTCCTCTGAATATCAAATCCCTGGAGTGGAAACACACATACGCATGTACACATACAGTATGCACATGCACGCCACGCACACTCAGAATGCTTCAGGGTTTTAGGGTGTACTGTAGCTCCATTCAAGGTCCAGTGAATTATTGGACCAGCTTTGAGTTTGGTATGTCTGTCTCTGGTCATAGGGAGGACGACAGGAGAGGAGAGCGACAAGAGGAGATGAGGTGAAGAGAAGAGGGGAAATGAGAGGTGAAATCGGGTAAATGAATCGAGAGGATAGGTGAAATGGGCTAGTGAGTGTAGAGGAGATGCGGTCAGGAGAAGTCAAGAAAGGTGATAAAAGAAGGGATGTGGGCAGAAGGGGGGGGGGGGAGGAGATGGTGAGAGAATGGTGCGGGATGAGAGAAAATTGGGGGAGGAGAGGAGTTGTACACTCTCAGAGTTAAATGACATAGATTAAACATTGATTTTTCAACATACATTGGGGTCCCAGAGATCAAAATGCCATTCAATGCATGGGGGACCGTAGCCTAATTCAGGTCAAACCCTGGGCTCCTTGAAATGAAGATGGTTTAAAATCACTGCTAGAGCCGTACAAATCTTCTCTTCTGGGGGGTCCGCAGGCTAATGAGTATCATTTTGGGGGTCCTTGACATGAAAAGGTTTGAGAACCACTGGTGTAGAGCATGTCTTCCAAGCTGGTGTCCTCTCCGTCAACATTATCCTATCAATGTGAACTAGGCAGAGCAGTGCTGCTACTATACTGTTTCTTGGAACATTTTGTCTAAATTACATATTTCATATTTCCTATTCAACTGCAATTTGTATCATACACTGCGTATATTGACTTTATTTGTGGTCAATATTGGTATTGAATTTTTTGGAAGGCCTATAAAGACAAGACTATACAGTCCAAGCAGCATCAAAGGCAAAGTTGTGCATAGAAGAAATTACATACCCATCAAAGACAGCATTATAATTTGTACTCACTAGACCTGTACGTGCCCGTCGGCTACCGGGCTACTTGAGAACGATATGCAACTTGGGAACCTAATAATTCCCGTTGTCAACTTGTCATAGCACTCGTTTTAACTGTCTGTGTCCCACATAGAGATCTCTGTATCTGCCTGTGTGTGAAGAGGGCAAACTGACTGACTTTGAAAAGTGGACTGGTTAAGTAGGCTAATCAATTGGCAGGTGTGGGGTTGCCATGGCAATCAATTGGCTGAGGCAGAGGCTGGAAATTGCACAGGTGAGGGGACTTAGGCTGATTAGGCCCACTGGCAGAGCCTTTTGTGGTGATTCTGAAGAACCGTGGGTCCGGCCGACTCCAGTTCCACACTCCCTGCGGGGGTGTGGAACGTGTGTGTCGAATATGAAGTCGGTGGAGAAAATGGTTCTCAAGTTACGTGCATTACAATCGTACACGCACGCATGCAGACACACAGAGACGTGGTGCATTTATAGTAGGATGCATAACATCAGATCCACTTGAGCATGAACAAATACAGTACATTGACCAATAATATAATATAATATAATGTACGGTAGGTGTATTTTTTAATTGCCATACATTAGACAGATCATTTAGGCTTTTTATTTTTTCCTAAAGAGTGCCATTGGCTCTTCCCTTTTTCACATTGCTTTACAATGTATTTCATATTCACACACACACATTCACACCGACAGTGGAGGCAAGCCAGGCAACCATGCCAGTCAACAACTTGCTCATCATGTCTTAGCGTATGACTACCACTGCTATGTTTACTATATGCTATTTTATGAGGTTGAGATTAATATTGGATATTGAAGACGAGGGTTACGGAACCCGTTTATGAAAAAAGTAAAGACATACAGTCAGGGCTTGACATTAAGGCTTGTCCGGGACAAGTAATACATCTTTACGGACAAGTGACTTAAAATTGTACTTGTCCGTTGGACAAGTGACTCATTGTTTCACTTTTTCTATGATGCTCCTAGCGGCCAACAATATTGTCTGACATTATTGTCTGGCTTTCCTAATAATCACCTTTCCAATATTGTTGTCCGGCCATTCCGTTTCAGTAAAATTGAACCTTGTGTTATTCTGTATTTCTTTACTTTCAAAGAGAAAAACTACCCTACATCACTTATTATTTATTTTAAACGGCTACTGGCCATCATCACGTCTTTTTTTGTGCTAAATGAGCGGTCAATCTTATGGCTCGATGATAACATGAAACATTTAAAACATGTTTTAAAATCAAATCAATAAAAAAACAATATGCTATTCAGCAAATAGAAGGCCCTGGTCTATTGAAAAAGTATGCACAATGACAGATATATTGTATGATACAGTGGGCTGTATTTTGGGTGCCGTGTCATTAGTCAGAAGGTTCATTGTTCCGAAATTACTATCCCTATCTCTAACCCTAACCTAAACCTAACCGCAAGCACGGGAGCAAACCCAAACCTAACCGCAAGGACGGGAGCAGTGCATGTTCGGACTAACGGGACTTCGGATCTATGGGCAGTTTCCGTATTTTGCGTGTCTTAAGTACCAGGTCTTATTACTTAACTTAAGATCTTTCTATATCCTCTCCAAAGACACCCCGGAACTGAATGCTATTGGTTGGGACCAGACATGGGACCAGAGTGGGGGTGGGTCTTACTCAAAACCCACATGTACAACAATTCACGCCCACCAACAAACTGAACTGCTTCAGAAAAACATATTTACATAATTTCATATGAACTAGCCAACGGCAATATTTCCGAAGCTGGCATCTTGAGTGCTACACCAAAATATATCAACATTTAAATTGCCAAATGAACACCATGCCACAATGCTACACATAAAGGCCCACCACACACGGTAATTCCCCAACGCATTCCAATAGCTAATAACAACATTCGGGTGATGAAGTGCATCATGGGAAATCAACAGAGAGATTCAGCTGGCACGGCCCCATCGCATTACTGGGATGCCACTACATCAAAGAGATTCTAGAACAATAGATGAAACCCACTTTAACTCCCATAGTAACAACCAGTGCCTCTGCTATTTTGGAGTGATGACGCAACTTCCAGTTACTTTAAAAAACATTAAAAAGTCATGCTGTATAAAACAAAAACTCGTTTTTATCCTATTCTACTCTCATATATCGATTTACTCATTTATTTTTCATACTTATGAATGGATCAAAGCAGAAATTAGTAACATACGGTATTCATTCAGAATGTCAGGGTACATGCGCATGCGACCGTGCATGTTTATGTGCACGTTTGAGGTGTTACATAGAATGCGCTGCCTCCATCTTGGAGGGATGCGCATCTAGTGGTGATCCAAAAACAATCACAGAGTTTGTTCTAGGATCTCTTTGACTACATTCAGGGAGGCCCTGTTGTAGTGTGCCAGGCCCAGCATATGATTGGCTGTGGGTATCCAGCAATCATCCTATCCATCAGCCTGATTGGTTCGTGGATTTCAATATCTGCGGACCAATCATGTTGCATCTTCTCCTCTATATATATATAGTCATGATAAGTCACCCTAATATCCGAGGGGCAAGACGTAAAATCCCTTGTTTAGTCAATAAGTCATTATTTTTGGGATCCCTTTAGGTTAATCAGTAAAGCTTATTTCAATACTGGGCTATTAGGTTCTGCCTGTCAGTAATAATAATAATAATAATAAAACTTTTTTTGTATAGCACCTTTCATGACATGAAATGCAGCTCAAAGTGCTTTACAGAACAATGGAGAATAAAAGAAAAGCAAGGCAACGACATTAAAGGAGGACATGAAGTAGACTTGTCCCCATCCATCCTGCCAGGGATATTTGAGGGTAGCCTCCCAATTATGGTTGCTATTTCTCTTCTATTTCTCCGCCTATATCAACTTACTATGGATTTCCACCATCTACTATAAAATGTGCCCCCCACCTATACCTGATGTATCTTTTCCCATTTATTTTCTATTTACGTGGGTCTTCTATAATGCTCTGCCTGCCCCGGTCTTTCCATCTCCCTCAGCGTGAGTCAGAGGCAGTGTAGCTCTGCCTCACACATAGACCTTAAATGGCTTTACACTCATTACACCCATAGACTGTGTGCACAGTGGCTGCAAATTACACATTTTGGAATGGTTTGTCTGTATGTACTGTATGCATCTGTGTATCTCTGTTTGTGTGAATAACTGAATATTTGCATGTGAGTGGAAAGGTCTATCTATCTCTTGGCCATTGGAGAAATTCAGGGCAGGGTCTGTATGGCAAACTGTACACCACCCATCCCCCCCCTATCTCTATCCACCTCATGCAATATTAATGTCAATGCCAATGCCTTCGTGTGTGTGTGTGTGTGTGTGTATGTGTGTGCGCAGCCAGACAACTATTCCACAATCTCCGAATGCTAGAGTCTGGAACTACACCGAAATCTGAGTAAGGAGGCTGCCATTTCCGTTCACAGAAATATATTTGAAAACAATTAACAATATGGAAATAATAGCCTCCGCTCTGATGTCCATCTGGTACTTCATGGATGCACAGACAGCATACACGGACGTGATTCGGCATCAAGCCTTACTCAGTGTGTAGGAAGGCTTGACGACGAAACGCGTCCGTTAATTAAACCATATACTGCCTCGTGTTGGACGCAGAGCCAACCACAGACTGCCGAGCCGATTTTTATGTAGCACACGCAGGACTGACATCCTGTCTGGAGCGTCCATCTTTAATGCTAAATAAATAGTGTCAATGCTAGCGAGCTAAAATGAAGCCATCCTTGCTCTAGAAAGCGCCAATGTTTCCATCTAAACCACCGGATAATCAGCAGACCTCCGAACATCGCACATTTTATCCAAACCATGGAGAGCTCCGTAGATTTTGAGTTATTCAGCTTTTTAGTCAGCCTGTATAAAGGGAGGTGGATGGCAGCGCGGTTGCACAATCCGGTCTAGGATCGCTAAAGAAGGAAAGGCCAAGCCAAAAAAAAAGAAAAAGAAATTGGCGATCCGGTTTGATATCAATAATAAAGCTTATCAGACGGAACATTACGCCAGAAGCAGTTGCTGGTTGGATTCCTTATGACGGAACGTTCGTCCGTTAAAAGAGCCAGAAGGACTTTGGAGTGCTGGCTGTTATTTTCTTACTTCTCTTATATCTGTTATAATCATGTATATTAAATCTCTGGTGGAACAGTAGGACATGCTCCAATGACTGGCTCGTGCTAAAGGTCCACAAAGTAAACACAGCCTTTTTGTTTTAGTTGCCCAACCACTTACAGGGTAGATGCGATTGCCACACATGTCTGCAACTGTTTTTAAACTTGTGTTGTATGATCACACGATAGGGGAACGCTGTTTGTTGGTTTTATCATTGATGTGAATATTGATAGTGAACAAAATGAAACTTGTACTGTGAGTGTGATGTATCTCGACAACACTGCAAATGAGGGAAACCTCAATGTCTTCTCTGTGAGAGAATAAATACAAGTTTGAATGAATGAGCCTTCTATTAGAGAGTTGCGTCAATGAGGGGGCAGAAAACAGTACTGGTCACGTGTTTCATGTAACTCGAAATAGTGACAAAAACGCTCATTGACTCCAGCGCATTCCGTCAACTACCGGTTCAGGGCTTTGTTACTCTTCGCCAATAGAAGTCTATGAGAAACCATTAGACTAGCCCGATGAAGCGTACAGAGGTGACACATAATAGTCTCTAATAGAAGGCTCTGGATGGGCCCAATTGCTCCATCAAGTCTTAGCTTCTGTCTAGTCTTGTCAGAATATTGATCTCTTCCCACCCACATTTATTCACTGACAATTATGATGATGTGAGATGCATGCAAAAACTACACAGGCAGTCCAGCAAAGACAAGGATGAGATGGACGTGTCTGAGTCTGAGTTCTCACCCTGCTGACCCCACGGATCACTTTGATATTGAGGGTGGGAAATCTCTCTCACCTCTTCCTACCTCTGTGTACACAAGGCCCCGGTCCGCTCTCATCACTGTCTGTCACATGCCACACCTGCTGACACTCACCTTGATTGGATGACTTTACGTTTGAACCCCCCGAAAAAGTAATCTTACTGGTTCATCAGGGTGATCGAACCCGTTGACACCAGTTTGATTGGGTGACATTGTGCTTGTTCCATGTGATTCTGATTTGATTGGCAGACACTGTGCCTTACCCCTTGGACGGATTTATTTCGGTTCTGTTGGTTTTAGGCCATGGTGTGATTCAGAGTCAACTAATTTTATTATTTTAGTCAGATAAGTTGACTGACAGTTTGATTGCTCTTTGTTAAGGCTGTAAAAATTCCAAAGGTTTCATGCTGTTTTGTCTGTCTCTCTTTGTCCAACAGGATTAAGGAATGGGTAGACCAGATGCAAAGAGAGCTGGTGACACTTGCAGAAACAGCCAGTGCAGGGAAGAGCCTCACACAGGTAAACAAATGCATTCTAAATCTCAGACGCAATTTATATTTGTTTACACCGAGCAGTACATTGGTAAATAACTGCCTCCTTGTTTTTTTCCTTTTTGTATACGATATTTTATGGTTTGCGTCTCAAATCGTTCATGAACTTGAACGATTTAGATTTATTAATTTAATTTAACACAACCATCTCTCTGTTTGCGTCTGTAGATTTATCTGGACAATAGGAACTTGTATAGTGTGGCCCCGAACGATGCAGAGGAGCTGGTGGCGCGAGCAGCCAGGAACATTGAGCAGCTGCTACGGAAGAGGTCTACTGCCCTGGAGGTAAGACCATGAATGAAGAGGTCTACTGCCCTGGAGGTAAGACCATGAATGAAGAGGTCTACTGCCCTGGAGGTAAGACCATGAATGAAGAGGTCTACTGCCCTGGAGGTAAGACCATGAATGAAGAGGTCTACTGCCCTGGAGGTAAGACCATGAATGAGAGGTCTACTGCCCTGGAGGTAAGACCATGAATGCATGAGGCTGATATCGCCAGCCAGTGTCATTTAACAGTGTATTTAAGCAGAATTAGGAGCTTCCCTTTCTACTAGGGGTGTAACGATACATTTTAACAGCGATACGATACGTATCACGATACATGGTTGACGATACGATCAAATCAATCCTTGTTCCTGTAAACTATCCATCCATCCATCCATCCATCCATCCATGTTCAACCTATTATCCATAGTTGGGTCGCGGGGGCAACAGCTCCATCAGAGAGCTCCAGAGCAACATTAGTAACTTCCTCCTGGGGGATCGCAAGACGTTACAAGGCCAGTGAGTCGATGTGATTCCTCCAACTGCGCCTTGGTCTGTCCGGGGGACTCCTCCCAGTGGGACGTGCCTTGAGGACTTCCCTAGGGAGATGCTCGAGACACATCCTAACCCGAACCACCTAAGCTGGCTCCTTTCCAGGCGAAGAAGCAGCGACTCTACTCAGAGTCTCTCTCGCGTGACTGAACTTCTCACCTTCTCTAAGGGAGATGCTAGCCACCCGTCGAAGAAAACTCATTTCGGCCGCTTGTATCGCAACCATATCCAGGTTGGCAGAGGAAGTGTAGCGCCCAGGATTACATTAGATAATTGACACTGTGAAAAAATGGGTTACAAAATCGTGGGACAAAAAAAATAAAAATAAAAGATAAATTAAAAAAATACCCGTGTCAGAGTACCCGTTCCACCAATCTGTCTGTGTCCCATTTATGCCCATGCATACACACGTACATACAGACAGACAGACAGAGATGTGGTGCATTTATTGATACACAGACACTCAGTAGTAGAGGTCCCTAAAATTAGTTAAATTATTAAATCACCTTGAGAAGAATTTGAAAACATGCCACATGCATACATTGCTGCATAGCTCACAAAATTGGGTTGGGCACCATGGGACTTCATTATCCCCAGGGAAGGAGACTTGCTGACTTCGCACACGCCATGGGGAAGACATGGCACCTTTCCACACTTTCCACCTTTTTCACTGTCAAAATGTTGGTTATAAATGTATGGGTGGGGGGAGAAAATAACACATCATTCTACTTTTGTGTGTATTGTCAAATACAAGATATTGAGGGGTCCCCAGCCAAAAACATTGAGAACCCCTGTCCTAGCCAACATAAATCGCTATAGTTGAGTAGAAGTCTAAAGTATAGCGGAAATTTTAATACTCAAGTAAGTACATTCTAAGCTACTTCAGTAAATGTACGTAATACCCCCCCCCCCCCCCCCCCCCCACACACACACACACACACACACACGCACTACCCTGTCCTCCTTTCTGCACCTCTTCCTATCGTCTCTTGATTTCTTCCATTATTCTCTATCCTCTTTTCTTTCTCCCAAACACCTCCTCGAGGGTCTCACTGCCTCTCTCCTCCTTCCTCCCCTACTACCTATTCCTTTGAGCAGAACTGGTTCAGAGGAAAGCATTTTATTTTCTTTAAGGGACATCCACAATCATATTATACAACCATTTTTCAGGAACAAAAAAATAATACAAATAAAATAAATAATATGGGAGAGATGTAAAGTACAATACAATATAATACTCATAGGGAGACATAAGGGATTATTTGAAACTGTGAGCAGTAATTAAAATAAAAACCCAGAGGAGAGCATTTTCAGTATATTGTTTGAACCCCTTTTTTATGTACTGTATTATTATTATTATTATTATTGTTTAGTTTTTAGTTTTTTTACATAATTTCCTCTACAAAGTCCTAGTAGTACAAGTAGTAAGGTTGAAATCTCTTTTTTGCAAGTAGAAATATATCCGGGTCTTGCCGGGTTAAAGCTCCCATTCACACTCCCCTATCTCCCTATAGAGCGTCGCAGTCCCGCCCCCCTCGTGAGACCCGGAAAATAAATCCCTGTTCATTTTCCTCATAGACTTTTCAGAAAGTATTTATTTAAATGTAATGTAAACAAATAATTAGTAAGTAGAAAAAAGACGGCAGGTTACAACACTTTTTTTGTTGTATTTCTTCTTTGTAATTATTTGTTTGGTCCAAAATATTGTGTTTGTTGTCATGATTTGTCACGACTCGAGTTGGCTTCGTACGACGCTTAAAAGGTCTTTGAATAAATACTTGTGTCTATGGGAAAAATGCATTGGGATTCATTTCCTGGGCCTGGCGTCGTCATGAAAGGGGGCGGGACTGCAACGCTCTATATAGAGCACCGAAGTCTGACGTCACTTTCAGTAGAGGGCGTCAGTCCCCAGGTTCATGTATTTGTTTAGTTGCATTGAAATCCCCATTGAGGCGATTTGAGATCGCCTCATATAACAACTGTGTTTGAAAAATAAACATGTCACCCCGGCCTCTTCACTCATATGGATATGAAGAATCAACTGACTGAGAGAAAACGCTAATGTTACTGCTGCTGAATTAGTTAGATTTTCGCTAGAAGCAGACTGTATCATATATGAGTGACTGACTGTTGCAAACGATACAGAGACACCTCCCTAACAATAACGCCGAGACAGCTTGTTTATTTTTGGACCACAACGCTTATAGTAGACGATATTAAGATCACCCCATGTTATTCTCCATAGAGAAATTACTTCCGCGAACCAGGGGAATGGTCGGGATGAGCGAGTTACGTCAGGACTTCGGTGCTCTATAGGTGGTGCCCTAATAGGCACCACCAATATTTGACTTGTTTGTAATGGAGAAGGAACTGTTTGTTGCCTCTTGTAAATGCTGACCTGAAGAATATTCCATCCACACATATCCCCAGAGATTTCAATTCTGAAAGGGGGTAAGGGTAGGGGGACGACTTGGATCTGCTGGCTTCCCTATCATTCCTATTTGAGTGTGTTACTTCCCAGGGAGACAGAGAAATGGCTGGCACTAAAACACAATCCACTTGGCAGTGGCCCTATCAAACTGGTAAACTCATGCAATCTTCAACGGGAGGGTATTGGATTTCCTTCGCCAACTATATGCAAAAATCATGTGAAAGAATATTTCTGTCTGTTGGAATAAATAAAGGAAGATGTGTGGTACCGATGGCAGACATAGCACTTATCACTTCAAACACTAGTGTTATGTAAATCGCACAGTCTGGCCGGGGTGATCTTACAATGTAC
>NC_139700.1:16597688-16642688 GCF_964188405.1 Protomyctophum parallelum | reverse complement strand
CCCATGCTTTTGTTCTTGATTATTGTAAGTCGCTCTGGATTAAGAGCGTCTGCTAAATGCCTAAATTGTAAATTGTAGGTGAAAGCCTTCACTACAAAGTTATCTTTAATACATATGTCAGAAACTGTCAGCGGTCTAGAGCCGTCAGAGCTTTCAACTTCTCTCTAATTGGCTTGAACCCCTGAATCGCCGCTTTGCAGTATTTGTGTGCACGTGCATATGTGTAATTGTCTCCACCAGGCCGAAGGCATGGGGGGAGAGTATGTTTTGCACTCCGTCCGTCCGTGTGTGTGTGTGTCCGTCCGTCCGTGTGTCCGTGAGCAGCTAATCTCGGCCACCGTTAACCCGGTCGATGCCAGATTTTGCACACACACTCCCTGGATGCCAACGATGAACCTCTGCCCCAAAATTTCCAGAACGGCCTGTTATAGCGCCACCAGGAGGCTGCTTTGTGCAAAACAACCCGGTCGATGCCAAATTTTGCACACACACTCCCTGGATGCCAACGATGAACCTCTGCCCCAAAATTCCCAGAACGGCCTGTTATAGCACCACCAGGAGGCCGCTTTGTGCAAAACAAGTTTTTGCACAGTACACCTACAGATTTTGTCCAAACATCGCGCAAATTGGTACACAGTCTCTCTAGAGCCATTCAACGAAACGGGTCTTTCAGATTTCTCAGACTCCATCCTGATTGGTTAAGATTGGCTTCCAAAGTTCACAGGAGTGCTCAGTTTCAAACAAAATGCTGCAAATCATGAACACATCGCGTGATTTCCGTGAAATTGTGCACGCACATTCCCACTAGGCCGAGGAAGAAATGCCACATGAACAATTTCAACTCAGCCTCAAGGTGGCGCTATAACTGGCCGAAAAGTGTTTTTACCTCTAATTTACTTTTGTTGCCCTTTTATCCAACCACCAGATGAAGGCAAGCTGCAATGTCCTACATTCCTATCCTGGTGGAGACCTGTGCCCAGAAGGGCACTTTTTCTAGTTTCTCTATCTCTTCCTGAGGTGAGCGGTTCTCACTGACTAATGGCCAGTCTAAAACAGAGTAATACCTCAACCAGCACTAAAACCCAAGACAGGTCCCTGTGTGTGCACGGATGTGTATGCGTGCATGCTTGCGTGCGTGCATGTGTGTGCATTCATAATGCCTTCTTTATAAGCTTTCTAGTAATGTATTCATTGCATATAATGTGCTGTATAATGTCTTATTTTCGTAAGTGTTATGGCGCAAATGAAGCAGTCCCTCAAGTCATGTATAATTATCACCGCTTATTGGTGTGTGTGTGTGTGTGTGTGTGTGTGTGTGTGTGTGTGTGTGTGTGTGCGTGTGCGTGTGCGTGTGTGCACATGTGCGTGTGTGTGTGCGTGTGCATGCTTATGCGTGTGGCTGAGTGCAACGGAGTGTGTGTGCCCCAGGTGTCAGTCTCAACTTTTATTGCAACTTCTGATCTGTTGCCTGCTGTCAGTGTGTTATGATAATGAGCAAGGGAGTGTGTGTGTGTGTGTGCGTGCGTGCGTGTGTATGCGTATGTGGTGTGCACGCGTGTGCGTGATGCAGTAATGAGCCGACCCTATGATGCGATCAGAGATATTCTGGTCCCTAGAGCAGATGTTACTCAACCTCCCATCTCCCCTTTGCACTGATCACATTTTTCTTTTATAACCTCCCAGTGAGTGCACACTTTTTTAGTTTTTAATGTGTGTGTACAAATGCATGGGCCTGTCTGTCTGTCTGTCTGTATGCTTGTCCTACTTGCTGCTCAGTCCCATCACCTTCTCCAACTTAGTTTTGTGACCTGTTGTCTTAATGCTTTCTCTATAGGGTTGTATAGAGCATAGTACTGATGCGCCTAGTATTTCATTTTCAATTTGAGGCATGCGTTAATTTATTTTGGACGAAGTTGAGGGTCGATTACGCGTTCCGCGTTATTTATCAATTTGTCTTTATTTAGGTATTTTTGACCTAAATGTAACACAACCAACGGCCAGCAGTAAGGGTTGGTGGCCCGCCCGTCAGAACACAATACAGTAGGCATAACATTTGCATTTGTTCAGTTGGCACAGCGGAGAATACAGTATAACAACATTAGATAGTACATTAGCAGCAGAAGTTGGTACATGTGGTGGCTGGTGGCCCTTAATCAGAACAGTACAGTAACACATGTGGTGGCCCGTCATCAGAACAGTACAGTAACATACAGTATGTGGTGGCTGGTGATCATTCAATCCATGTTTTATTTTGGAATCGTACTGGAAATAGAAGTAGCAGGAAGAAAATGAAACTAAAATAATAAATAGATGAAATACAGACGTTTGGGGTGGTGGTACGCCTTCTATAGGTATTGGAGTGCAGGAGGGAGGTTATAAATACAGACGTTTGGGGTGGTGGTACGCCTTCTATAGGTATTGGAGTGCAGGAGGGAGGTTATAAATACAGACGTTTGGGGTGGTGGTACGCCTTCTATAGGTATTGGAGTGCAGGAGGGAGGTTCCGTAGCTGAGCTCTGGAAGCTAAGGCACAAATTAAGCCCACGAGCAGGCCTGAAGCAGATCTGTCACTTTCCCTTTGATGTAGACATTTGTTCAAAAATAGAAAAACTAAAAGATGTTAAACACTCACAACATGACATGTCGTGAGCTTGTAGATCAGATCTATTGTTGTGACTTTTGCGCGACAAGTTGAAATATGGAGATACAACGTTTCGCCCTAACATCAACGATACATTGCTGAAAATCGTGTCTGAGGAAATCCATTTAGTATTGGCAACATTATTCACCTCTAAGCCTCTAAGCCGACTGATACAAATTAGATTCTTGATCTCCATAATTTGTGCAAGGCTTCAACCTGGTTTGCAGACAGACAGACAGACAGACAGACAGACAGACAGACAGACAGACAGACAGACAGACAGACAGACAGACAGACAGACAGACAGACAGACAGACAGACAGAAAGACAAACAGACAGACAGACAGACAGACAGACAGACAGACAGACAGACAGACAGACAGACAGACAGACAGACAGACAGACAGACAGACAGACAGACAGAGACAGACAGACAGACAGACAGACAGACAGACAGACAGACAGACAGACAGACAGACAGACAGACAGACAGACAGACAGACAGAGAGACAGAGACAGGCAGGCAGGCAAATTCTACAATACTTTAGAGTTTCAAACTGGCTTCAACAACCATTGAAGAGTGAGTACAGCAGCATGGTGTTTAGCTTGTCGCATAATTGTCTATATTGCTTTGATTTGCTGCTGCTTTTCAATTTTTTTTTTTTTTTTAAGATATTTTTTTTGCGGCTTACGCCTTTTATTGATTTTTTAAGGGACAGATAGTAGGCTGACAGGAAACGGGAGAGAGATGGGGGGATGACATGCGGTAAAGGCCGTGTCGGGTTCGGGAGTCGAACCCGCGGGATCACCAGTCCGGTGCCCAGACCGTTACGCTACGGCCTGGGCCTGCTTTTCAATTCTGATGATGGCTAAAGCTGTGAGAAAGACGAATTGTTCACATATATTGGACTTCATTTGGATTGACCTTGAACTCTCCTTTAAGCCCCCCCCCCCATTGTTCGTATGAATCCCTTAATTGGTTGTAGCAGAAATATAGAAGGCAAGTTCAGTGGGTCTGGTTCATTTTTGAATATTTTTTATTTTAATTGTACTTTATTTGAAACAGCTTTTGGTTAATGTAGAGTAGACTATCATATCGACTCAGAGATTATGCACTTTTTCTTCGTTTTCTTCGGCTGCAGGGCAGGCCATTCAAATACAAAGCCTTAGCTGACTGAAATAATCTTCCTTTTTTTCTTAGATCTATAACCTCTTTCAGTTTCTTCAGGACATCTTTAATTTCTCATCTTTAAACAATGCCTCTTGCTTTTAATGTGGATTTACTTACAAGCCTCAGTTTACTTGTGCTTCACATAAACCACCAAACTGCTTCAGTTGCTTTTTATACTGCATGATGTAATAGATTTATTATCTGGGTCATCGTATACAATTGTCTTGTACAACAGCTAAGGATTGGTGGTGTGTGACGGACATAAGGCGTATTTGCACTGTATGTTTGTTATGTAACACTATTTTGTTTGTACATGTGTTTTAGCTTTTAATTGTATCTAGAGGACACATTCTAAAATGAGATGCGATACTGTACTGAGACATCCTTTCATATAAATTAACATTCACACAGCAGACAGACAGAATAGGGCAGATGGGTGGATCTAAACTAGAAACGTGGCCAAGTGACTAACAGATTCTCTGAGAAGTATTCCAGACGGTGTTTGTGGATCACTGATGTGATGTGACCACATTCTCCAAATTGGATATTTGATATTTTATGAAACCCAGAAGGGATGGTAGATATTGGCCCCGGCACAAGTTTTCTTTGATTTATTTTTACATTGTACCACTGTACATGGTTCATTTCCATGGAAAGAATCATCCCTTCGAATGTTCTGAGTTCATTGAGAGAGGCTGAAATGAAGGTACGTGTAAATAGTGTCAGGGGAACACAATTAAGGGGAAAGCTTTGTGTAGAATCAGTCATGTAAGATTACCTCGGGTACGTGCGGTTCTAGGAGGTGAGTGTCCGCGATGCTTTCAACGGTAGATCACAATGTCCTTCCATAATTTCAATTCTAAAATGTTATTGTTTGATAATGTTATTCTTTTAAACTCATTATCATGTTTTTATTCTGTTTTAAATGATTTAAACATTGGTTTAAATACATGTTATACAGTAACTGTTAAGGTATAGTGCATGAAGTGCATCTTAACCCTATACTCTACTGTATAAACATTTTAAAGGCGCATTCATGAATGCGGCGGGGCTTGAGTCATGAACAAACACTGTGCGTGCATGCGTGCGTGCGTGCGTGCGTGCATGCATGCGTGCATGCGTGCTGCGTGCATGTGTGCGTGCGTGCGTGCGTGCGTGGCTGCGTGCGTGGCTGTGCATGTTTGGAGACGGGGACCAACTAGTGTATACATTACGTTCCCATAGGCATAGGAGAGCACTGGCCTTTAATAAAGGCCATGTAAAAGAATGCTCTCCCCTGTGCTCTGTCTGTCCAAAGCTGCAAATCCCCCTGCTCTCTCTCTCTCTCTCTCTCTCTCTCTCTCTTTCTATCCCCCCATCTCTTTGGCGCGATTACTCTCTCCTCACTTTCTCTTCTCAAGTAGCCACCCAAGCAGATGCTTACACACACACACACACACACACACACACAAACACACACACACACACGTATACGCTTGCTCAGATCTACACTACAAGCAAACGATCTCAAGACCACACACATACATGCACGCACACACAAAATCGCTGAGCACACACGCACACGTGAGATGAGAAAAGTTAAGGATTTGCAAATTCATCCCTTCCCTTACGCAGCAGGTGACAACATAAAGCCTGACAAGATACCCCACCTCTTCTCCTCCTTGCCTTATATACTCTCTCCTCATGTATTCCCATGACGCCGACTCATCAGCCAGTTTTTAATGAGAGCCCAGGAACACTCGGATTATGCAGAGTGGTGTTGTCTCGTGTCTTTCAAGTCCCCTCCCCGTGAATCCATCTGTTCATGATTCATATTACCTCCCCCCTTTCTCTCTCTCTCTCTCTCTCTCTCTCTGTCTCTCTGTGTCCTTCTCTGACAGGCTCATTCTTCCTTCATCTTGTCATCCCCACACTCTCCGCTATTTCTTATGCCCTTCCCCATCTCTTCGGGGGTGGGGGGGTTTAATATTGTCCGATAAGGGCAAAGGAAGAAGAGGTAAGATTGGTTAATGGTCTTTTTATGGCCGCTAGTAGCTGGCGACGTATCACTTTGTTGTCTGCGCGATTGGGCGCTCACACTCTGGATGGCCTATTGATTTCAGACCCGTGGACATTTCACATGCAGACGTGCTTGTCAGTGTCAGTGCACCCATGCATGTACACATAGTACATGCATTCACACACACATGCATGTACTTTTATGTAGGACATGGCACTCTGGACTCGCACACATCCAACACACGCACACGCACACACACACACACACACACACACACACACACACACACACACACACACACACACACACACACACACACACACAGACACACACACACACACACACACACACACACACACACACACACACACACACACACACACACACACACACACACACACACACACCCGAGGCTTAGCAGAGCCTGCCTCATCTTCCCTATCCTTTAAGCTGTGCACTGCTCTCTCACTAAATGCACGGCGGGCTTGTTGGGCGGTCCCGCCGAATGACAACCATAAGCCTCCTGAGCAGGGCAGAAACAAGCATTCTAATTCTAAGCAGTACAATGGCCCAATGAAAGGGAAGTGTCTGGGTGCCACACAGCCTTATATCATCATCTGTGGATGTCCATAACAAGCTCTGCAGAGCTAATCTGTGCTCGAAAATGCACCATGTGAACCTGCCAGAAAAAAAACAAAAAAAAAACGCTTATACCATAGTGACAATGGTATAAAAAAGAATATTCATTCATATTCTGGACATTTTGAAAATATATATATATATTATTTTGCTAGCAATATTTCTAAGAAGAACCTTAGTAACAACCTTTCTTCTATCATGGTTATTGGTTAAATCAGCCAATTCAAACTAAGTTGTACGAACCTGTGCCAGAGTGAGATGTGCCATCATGTGGATGAGTTGCCAGTTTCTTGTTGGCACAGTGGTGATTTGTTCATCATCTGCAGGTGTGTGGTATTTTGGTGACTCTGGGAAAGGAGAGGCACAGTAGGAGGGTTGTCATTTGCAAATCTGCAGTGCACTGCAATCAAATTTGCGGTGTCCACCACCTGCCTGCTTGGACAAGGTCAGCCAGAGTATAGCAAGACATGCATTCCTCATGCATGTTTTGTACTATTTTCGCCACTTTACTCACTAACAGTAGGTGGGTTTAACTTGGTATGCTCTTGAATGGTTTTCCTCTCATCTGTCAGGCAGGAGCGTTGCTGTGGCTACCGATAACGATGTCTCCTCTACAGCTCCCTTGACCTGTGGTGTTCCCCAGGGTTCTATCTTTGGTCTCTTCTCCTTATATGCTACCTCTTAGTGTCCTAGAAAGGCATTTTCTATCATTTATATGCAGATGATACACAGTTGTATTTTTCTATTAAATATAATGACCTTAACTCATTTACTGCCTGAGTAAATAAATAATTCAGCCCCTGCCAGTGATTTTTCGTTTCCCTGTTACCTTTTAAGTAGCCACAGACCAAGCTGCTATTCTCACCATCTACATATCCACCTATTCACTCCTTTTGTTTCTTCTCTTCTTAGTTATTAGACGCCGCCTTGTTTGAATATCTTGTTTATTCAATATCTTTCTCCAAAGTTCGACTTTGTATGTTTTTTTCCTAAACTGACGCCCTACCTAGCTTGTAGATCTGCTATTTTTCCTATTTTATTAATAATTAATTAATTGCATTTTATAGCGCTTTTCCAAGTGCTCAAAGCGCTTTACAATGGTTCATCCATTCATACATTGGGAGGTGAAGCGGCAAACAGTCGACGCCAGCGTCCTCACTTCCCACATTCACACACCAATGGTGGCAAGCTCACACCGACAAACTCATTGGAGGCAATGTAGGGTTCAGTGTCTTGCCCAAGGACATTTTGACATGTGGACAGGAGGAGCCAGGATTCGAACTGCCGACACAGGGATCATTAGACGACCTGCTCTAAAACAAAACTGCCGTTACATTGAGTGTAACGGCAGGACAGATTTTTACTTGTTTAATAATGGGTCCTCTTTGTTTCTAGTTGTTAAAATATGTATAGTTTGTATGACTAGTCTAAACTATAATATGTATAGTTTAGACTAGTCATTCGTTAGGCAGTCATTAGACCGACATCGACAACCTATCTCAAACCCTAACCTAAACATGGCAAGCACGGTAGTTCGAGCGGTAGTCCGACCGTTGTTTCTGCATGTCGGTCTGTTGGTGTGTCTAATCTGTGTATGTGCATCCCTATTTTTTATTTGTTATAATATGGGCTGTCAAACGATTCAACATTTTAATCAGATTAATCACAGCTTAAAAAATAATGAATTAATTAATCATGATTAATCACCATTCAAACTATGTCCAAAATATGTCATGTTTTTACTATATATTGTTGTGGGAATAGAAAGATAAATTATGACAAAAGGTGGATATACTGTTTACATTTAACATATGTATGTAGGTTTTCATTCTTTATAACAAAAAGTGTGGCAGGCATGGATTAATTGGAACATTTTTTATCTAATTAATTTCACAATTGAATTAACTCAGTTAACTAACTAATGTTGACAACCCATAATATGTATATTGTACTTAATGGTTTTATGTTGCATTAACATAATAATTCACATAATTTAGTTTTAAGGCCAGTTGTCTAAATGCTCCTCTTCTCCCAAATGGCTCCCAAATATTGATTGATTTGAATTTGTCTATTTTTTACATAAATATTATGTAGTATCTGCTAAAATGGTGCACAGAATGGGAAATAGAATATCATGTTCCCTAATTGCTGTCAAGTGTGTGTATATAGGAATATTGATAGGCATTAGGGTTTTTGCAGTCATCATTAGCTCTTTTTTGAGGTGCATTTGTAATGCAGCCTATGGGACTTTATTTTAGTAATGTCAGCAATACTCATGGCTGCAGGCAGCATCAGCCGTTTTCATGCAGTGGCCCATATTCAACCCTGTGTCACCGTCCTCTCTCTATCTCATCCCTCCCTCTACCACTCCTCTTTCTTTTTTTCCACTCTGTGGCTGCTATTGTCCGGTCCCCCTACCCCCCTCTTTTCCATCCCTCTTTCTCCCATTAAGACAACCGAGCGTCCCGATAGGTCTCTGGTGGTCATCATAGCGTGACAGAGTGGACTCATTACATCCGGGGAGCCCCGCTATATATCTATTCCACATATGAAGAGAAACGTAGACTAACAAGCCGTTAGAGCTACATAGCGAAGCATAACACCATGCACTCCCATTAGACAAAGTGCTCTAGTGCTAAATATGAGTCTTTTCTTCGCCGCTACAGGAACTGAGGACGAGTCTCTGATCAATAGGCAGACACAGCGGACTCGCAAGGCTCTCTCTCCGTAATGAACGTT
Source organism: Protomyctophum parallelum (assembly GCF_964188405.1). NCBI lineage: Eukaryota > Metazoa > Chordata > Actinopteri > Myctophiformes > Myctophidae > Protomyctophum > Protomyctophum parallelum. Next base: position 16,633,499 of record NC_139700.1, on the reverse strand, counting down.
TATGTCACCATAGAGCACTTAGCTGTCACACAGCGGGCTGGTTCCTCTAATCAAAGGCACGCAGCTCAGAGGGTGTTTGATCACATCGTCCCCTGAGAGCGTGCATGCATGTTTATGATTGTGCGTACGTGTATGTATGTGTGCACGTGCGTACGTGCTTGAGTGTAGTTGCAGACCCGCCATATTCAAGTTTTGGTAATTAATTTTCTTAGGTTTTCTGAGCTCAATTGCACCCAAAAAACCTGAACTTTCAGTAGATTTTCTGTGGTCTGGGGTTTTCTGGCTCAAACAAGTGCTCTGTGATGTGACAGTCTGCAAATCCCATATATGTCAACGGGATTTGCCAGCATATGTCACTGTTTTCACTGTTTTGCCTGTTTTCACTGAAGCTCAAAAGGCGTCCAAACCCCAGAGAAAACTCCAGACCACAGAAAATCCACTGCATGTTCAATGTTCAGATTTTTTGGGGTGTAATTGAGGTCATAGAACCTAAAAGAAAAACGAAAATTTTAAATTAATTAATTAATAAATGAAAAAATAAATAAATTAATGTCATGAAACCTTTAATGAAAGTGTGCCCCTCATGTGGACTTTACAAAATACATGTGATTCCTCAAGTAGGTATATAATAACCCATATACTGCCTCCTGCTGGACGTAGAGCCAACCGCAGACTGCCGAGCCGATTTCAATGCAGCACACGATGTGAGCTGCTATTTATTTATCCTGTTTATTTATTCTGTCTGGGCGTCCATCTTTAATGCTAAATAAATAGCGTCAATGCTAGCGAGCTAAAATGAAGCCATCCTCGCTCTAGAAAGCGCCAATGTTTCCATCTAAACCACCGGATAATCAGCAGACCTCCGAACATTGCACATTTTATCCAAACCATGGAGAGCTCCGTAGATTTTGAGTTATTCAGCTTTTTAGTCAGCCTGTATAATGGGAGGTGGATGGCAGCGTGGTTGCGCAATCCGGTCTAGGATCGCTAAAGAAGGAAAGGCCAAGCCAAAATAATAATAATAAAAAAGAAATCGGCGATCCGGTTTGATATCAATAATAAAGCTTATCAGATGGAACATTACGCCAGAAGCAGTTGCTGGTTGGATTCCTTATGATGGAACGTTCCGCCAGGAGCAGTAAAACCGTTAAGTTCATGTATCGCTGTAATTAAAAAGACCTGCCTTAAGTTTCCAAAACATTTCCTATTAGAATGACGATTATCTGCAGTAACACTTTTCTTTCAGTTTTTGGTTTATTGTTGTTATTAAAGCAATGTTTTCATATTACTATTTTATATCACGGTATTTGCCTCTTTTTCACATTTTCATATTCATTTTGACATGTAGTTTAGTTGCAGAGCACAGACACACTCTACACACCACACACACACACACACACACACACACACACACACACACACACACACACACACACACACACACACACACACACACACACACACACACACACACACACACACACACACACACACACACACACACAGGCAGATACTTTGTAGACTTTATGAATTATTAACGCTCTCATCGTCAGTCTGGTCTCTTAGGACGTGTGTGTGTGTGTGTGTTTGTGTAATTGGGCAATATTACACAGTATTGCCATCTAATTTGTAGAGGAAGGGGCTTTCTTCTAGTCACATTAATACAGCTAGCTGTGGGGCTTTTAGCAGCGTGGAGCTGTCCATGGTGCTGGACAGGTGAGCTCTGTCCGTGGTTCTGAACCACATGAACTGCCAGCTATCGTTGGTGCTGAGTAGTGTTCGACAGGTGAGCTATGTCCATGCTTCTAATCTAAACATTACAGCCCTCTTATCAATGCACACGTCATTGTTTGTGTCTCATTATATGGCATTTACTGCCTAAGGCAAGATCGGACGAGATGAATTGATGATCGCAGCCCGCCTAGCCCTAGGGCGAGATCGGACGAGATAAGGGTTTATAATGTTTAATGAGAATTTTTACCGGCTTTTGGCGTCACCGTAACCAGGCAACGGATCGTTTCTGCGTTGCCGACATGGTCGGTTATTTTCCATCCACTGGTCCCCGACTAGCGCGTATCCAAAAAACTATTTGTATTGGAATTGACCTCAGATTGTGAGAGGTGATCATACAAGACATCCATGTTTTCGGAGGTCAATAAAAAGTATCGTGACCAAGGGTGTGTGTGTGTGTGTGTGTGTGTGTGTGTGTGTGTGTGTGTGTGTGTGTGTGTGTGTGCGCGTACATGTGTGCTTGCTTGTGTGCATGTGTGTTCGTGTGTGCCAATGTGTGTCTGCGTGCATATCCTATCCGTGTGCTTTTCCACATGCATTGCAACCTACAGCATCTACAGCCCGAGGCGGGTTATGAACGGTGGTCCGGGATTTATGCCTGACTGGTTGAACCTTGTGACATTAGCATGACTAAGGTGACATTACATGACGTGACATTACATTGACATTAGGTGGCCTTCGACATTCCCACAAAGACGGGACCCTGTACACTTGACCTTTTTCCTGTGAACATGAACACGGTACCTTCTGCTCCTCCCTGTAGGAATCTATTATTACAGTCTTAAATCTTCTGTTGCCATCTCGCCTTATTAAATACTCCATCAGAGGTGTGTTTCCCCCGTTGTGTAGGAAGTTGTCAGACACTCTCATATGAATTCAGGATTAGACATGATTGATAATCAGTGACAAAATGGCACTCGTTGTTTGGCTAACTTATTATTATTACTTGATAATTACTTGAAATTATTGTACATTGAATGCTGTATCTTTTTACTATTGCATATCCCCCTGATGTGTGTTATGTACCCATTGTCTCTTGTGTACATATAGGCACACGCACAAATACGCACTCTCACGAAAAACACACACACAAAATAAATAAATAATAATAATAATAATAACATAACATAATAATTATTATATAATACATTCCTAAAACACTCACATGGACTCACTCATACACTCATACACATTCATTGTTGTGTTTTTAACTAAGGGACTGCAATGGAAATAAGCCATTGGCTTCTTGCATTAATCCTTTTGATAGTGATGTATAACTATGTGCATTTTTCTGTACATGTAAACATTGTCAATAAACATATAAAAAAAAAAAACTATAGGTTATAAGAGGGAGTGTGCTGAGCGCTGTCTCATCAAAAACCACCAAGTGCACAAAGAAGTCATTGAACGAAATGCTCATTTTGGTCTTACAGTGTCCATATTGAATGGAGCAACTGTCACCGGGTGGCTGGTTCAAGGGGGTTGCTGTGGACAACAAGAGTTTTAGCATAATTATTATAATTAACCTGCACTAATTCTATTTCCAGAATACAAATGTACGAAAAGTATTTTAGAAAAGTCTTCGTTAAAAAAAAAAGGGAAAAAAAAGAAAACAGTGGGTTGTTGTCTCCGTTGTATGTGAGAGACAATAACAATCTCAGACATCTTGTGCCGGTGGGAGACTGCAAATGACACAACCTCTGTCATGTCTGATCTAATACAGTACATCCCTGCTGTGCTGGGGAAGTGTCTGGGAGGCAGAGGTAAACTAACCTTGCAGTGTGACAGAAGACACACAGGTGGGTTTCCTTAGAAGATGGTGGGGATCAACAAAGCGTTTTACCACACATTTACTGTCTAGCATGGAACAAAGGTCCAGACGGAATCATCCCTTATTTGGAAACTAAAAGACATGATGAAGGGACACACTTTGTATACATACAGTACGCTATAATACAGTTTGTTAACCATTTAAAGCCTCTAGACTTGAGCTCCCTGTACTTCTTCTTTCTCTTTGCCAAACATATCCAAAATAGCTGCTATTATTGGCTAATGTTATCCTTGTAGATAGCCTTGTAGATTGAAAATGTTATGTATTGCCAGCCCCGTTATCTGCCCTTTCTGTGTTTTCTTCATCTTGTCCTTTCAAGCTCTCTCGTCCGCTCTCATAGACTCATTGCAGTCATTAGTTACTCATAGACTTTAAGGTTCATTCGGGTTGCTACAGTAGGTTCACAAACCAACTGGGAGGTGAGGGGGAAACACTAACCGATCTCTAACTCTCTATCTCTCTCACTCTCTCTGCGTGCTGTACTTGGTGCTGTACTTATGTGTGTGCGCGGGTCACTGAGGTCTATAAGTGGACTGTTTAATGTGTAAATATCACTCTACCACATAATCCCTACAGCCCACACTGTTGCTGCGTTTTGGGAATCCATTTCACATAATTCCATAGTCTGAAAACTCACCTCTTCAGACTCCACCGTTGCCCGTATACCGTAGCACTGGCCGTAGCACTTGCCCTAGACTCGCTGACCTTGTAGGCTTCTGCAAAGGTTAAAATATATCATTTAGATAGCATGTTATGTAGACAGATGCTAGGTCATATTGATCTGGCATTCCATAGCATTCTATAGTGTTTATAGTTTCAATGTATGGCTTTCTAGTGTTAGACGGATGACGGTTCTTAGTTTACTCATGATCCCAGATGACTATTTCCATGCATTTGATGTATTACCATGTATTGTTCTAGCTTTTCGTAAAATCACTCTGCTAAATGTGTCTGCTAAATGCCTAAATTGTAAATTGTAATGCATTTGTGTGTATGTATGCTATGTAATGATGTTTTCATATATAATGTGTCACTCTGAATCACACTCAGAATCACACTCAGAATCATCTTTAATTAATGTCACATTTGTCACATTTATTGTCACATTTTACAAGTAAAAAAGTGAGTGAAATTTGTTTATGTGCATATAGTTCCCACCGTGTTATTTCTCCAAGAAAACAAAGAAAGGGAAGGGGGAGGGGTGGTAGGAGATCAAGGCAAGAAAGAAACATTTGAAGCTCGTTCCACACACAGCACACTCGTAGGGTCTCTCTTGGCTAATTTACAAATGCCCATATTTGTTATGTCCTTCCCTCAGATCTGAAAACTGAAAGACCTGGAAGACTGAAAGAAAGAGAGAGTGGATGGAGATCCACTCTCTCTTTCTTTCACTTTTCCTCTCCCTTATCTATTTCTTAATTATACCTCTCCCTGTCTCCTCTTGGTCGTATTTGTGATGTCATCAATGTCACCCTACTTTGTATAATTCCTCCCTCTCTTCAGTCTTCAGTTCCACATTTTAATTTCCACATTGTTGATTTTCCAAGCTGGCATGGAATGGAAACAAGCCTGTGTTTATCTAGCATCAGTATTATAATGACTCAGATATGAAATAAGTTGCATATCAGAACCCCCACCACCTCAGGACATTGTGGTACTGCAACTAAAACAGCTTCAGAAGCAAAAAACAAATGCCATGGACTGATTATATCAGAGTGGTGATTGAGGCTCAAACCATTAGAAATAAGTTTGAGGGACATATAGACAATATGATATTAAATATTAAAAACTGTTTTAAAATGCATGTTATAGCTGCTTTAATTTCTCAGAGCATCTCTATCTACCCCTCTCTCTCTTCCCATGTATCTGCTGCTCGTTTCATTTTCTACCTGTCTACCCCTTTCTCTCTCTCTCTCTCTCTCTCTCTCTCTCTCAAAAACACACATACACACACCTATAATCTCCGTGGCTGTGGTACAACATTTTCATTGTGACACACTGATGATGGCAATGAGGCTTTAAAGGACCTATAACATACATTCTACTTTTTCCATTTATTTTGTGTTTTTGGGGCTCCCATATGTGTTTTCTATCCCCACAAATAACCAATTTTGAACAATCAGGCTTTCATATCATATCAGGTGCATTAATGGAAAATTCTCTCAGGAACAGCTCAACTGATTTTGTCCTCATCGTGATGTCCTCAATGTCACCCTACTTTGTATAATTCCTCCTCTTCTTCAGTCTTCAGTTTGCATTTCCACTTTGTTTACAATCTCCACCATTGTTGATTTTCCAAGCTGGCATGGAATGGAAACGAGCCTGGTTTTATCTAGCATCAGTATTATGACTAAAATATTAAATAATCTGTATATCATATCAGCACCCTCACTAAAACTGCTTTCAAAGTCCAGAAAGAAATGACAAAGGACTGGTTATATCAGAGTGGTGATTGAGGCTCAAACCATTAGAAATAACTTTGAGGGACATAGACAAGATGATATGAAATATTAAAAGCAGTTTTAAAATGCATGCGCTTTAAATGGACAGTGTGCTATCAGTGTGATGGTTATCCTGTGGTTTGAATTCAGCGGGTTGAGATGCTAACCAGCCCTTTGTCTCGCGGATGCTACACACCTGACACTTGTTTTGGTCTGTGCGTTTAAAACAAAATATTTTTCAGCGTATGCTTGTCATGCCCCAGGCCGTCTATAATTAGGCTCAGACTGCAGACGAGTTGTGTGTTGTTTTCCACTCTAAATTCCCCGTCATGTTTTTTCTCCCGCATGCCCACCCCACCCAGAAACTGGCCACAGCTGCGGAGAACTTCCAGATGAAGCATCAATGGAAAGACGAGTTTCAGGTGACGCACGCACGCACACGCACATGCACACACACACACACACACACACACACACACACACACACACACACACACACACACACACACACACACACACACACACACACACACACACACACACACACACATACGCACGCACGCACACACACACACACACACACACAAACACACACACACACACACACACACACACACACACACACACACACACACACACACACACACACACACACACACACACACACACACACACACACACACACAGTTCTATATGATGTGGCTTACATTGAACATAGTCAGAAGGGAAAAGCAGTGAACATAGTCTGAAGTGAAAAGCAGTGCACACACACAGCATGTGTGAAAGTAAGCCGCATATAGCCTACATTTGAGTAACGGAATAGAGGTGTCATCCATTATTCCTTTATGTCGAAATAGGACAATTCCAGTTTTAGTGTTGGATTTCTATCTTAGTTAGAAAATGACATGATGAGACATCTTCTCTGTCGCTTTTACTGCACGATCTATAAATGCCATTTACTAATTGGTACTGTGCTTCCTGTGCCTTGCTTACAGGATGGAGACATTGCCTACTTCAACGCCAAGGACAATGTGAGTGTATTCTCTCCATTGCCCGTACACTTCCCGGCGTACACACAGAGGTTACCGGCTTGTAATGGGGTCAACGCTGTGCCCCCCCCCCCCCCCTCCCCCCCACGCCCCTCTTTACCTCCCGCTCACCACTCTCTCCTCCCCATTTCCTTTTCCGGTGGTTCTCAAGGTGGGGTTGCAGGTTTCAGGGGGTCCCCCGCAAAATGGGTTCACATGGCATCAGAATCAGTTTAACCACTTTGGCTGTTTGAAAATAGCCGATCTGCAATCTACAAGCGTGAGCTTGTAGTGGAGTTCCCATGCAAATTCTTCCCGAACCCGACCCGACGGTTTCCGTCCGGGCCTAAAATGTATTCTAATTAGTCGGACCCGGGCCTCGGCCTCCATGAAAAAATTATAATATATATATTATATATAAATTATATAATCGATTAATCTATTTGAACTCTGCCGAAAGCATTCAAAATATGTATGCGCTAGCTAAATAATGACCAGAAGTAAGTCCTTGAGAACGGGTTTCTCAGGCCAGGTGGCCAATTAGACCAGGATCCCTAATTTTGGATATTAACAATACAACTAGCCTATTAATACCTTATATTTCATATTGTGAGCTTGTAGAACTGTTCACAGTGTTGCCAAGTCTAGTCATTATAAGCTACTTTGGACTTGTTTATCTGTAAAGTTTCTTTAAAATATTGGTGGTCCTTGTTTAAGAACTTATTTTATACTTATTTTCTGACTTTTTCAGATTTTCTGACTTGATCTGGCCTGTTAACATTTGCATAGACCTGGTTGCTTGTTTCTCTCTCACAGAAATGTGGCAACCCTGGTCAAAGGGGTGTTTGTTGTGGTTTTGCTTAGCACAACAGCTGGCAGCCTGCTGCCGCCATGGATAACAGTATTTAGCGCAATTTTATGTCCCAGAACTTATGGATACAGACTTTTGGATCCATCGCTGCCTCTTTCTTTTCTAGTAAGTAGATCTTTAACATGTTGCTGACTTGCTGTTTACCGTCCCTCTCACAGTGCAGTGCTCCGCCTCCTCTCTCACACACACACACACACACACACACACACACACACACACACACACACACACACACACCAGCGCGTGCGCACACGCACGGCCCGCCTCCTGGCCACTGTGCAGACCCATGCAGCTCCCAGACCCAACTTTGAGAATAGATTAACGGCGATATATATTATTATCGTGCGATAAGAGTCTCGCGTTAACGCAGCACGTTAACGCCGATAACGGCCCAGCAATAATATTTATATATTGATATTTATATATTGATATTTTTATAATGATCTGCCCAAGCCTGACCCTACCGACCCCCAACGTTTTGGGCCGGGTCGGGCCTACGGGTCCACGGCCAAACATATATCAACTTAGGGGCGGTCTTTGACATGACAATGTTCGAGATCGAGAACCACCGTCTCCATATTCATGGCATTCATGTCTGCATACTTTTTATTCTCACTTAACTCTAATTCCTTCACATTCAGCTTCCCTCCTCCCTCTGCAGTCTGCTCTCGCAGGTGAAGAGGTTTCTGCCATGTTTCTCCTCTAATTGACAGATGAGATGAATGAGCTATAGCTACACGGTTGCTTTATTAGGAAGCAAGCGTTTGCCTCTCTCTCTCTCTCTCTCTCTCTCTCTCTCTCTCCCTCTCCCACGGCCCCCCCTCCCCCCTCCTTCGCTTACTCTCCCTCCTCTGTCTCTCTATAGAGCGTCACAGTCCTGCCCCCTTTCATGACGACACCAGGCCCAGGAAATTAATCCCAATGCATTTTTCCCATAGACATTTCATAAAGTATTTATTTAAAGACCTTTTAAGCGTCGTACGAAGCCAACTCGAGTCGTGATAAATCATGACAGCAAACACAATATTTTGGACCAAACAAATAATTACAAAGAAGAAAAACAACAAAAAAGGCCGTTTTTTTCTACTTTCTAATTCTTTGTTTGGCCCAAAACATTGTGTTTATTGTCATGATTTGTCACCACAAGAGTTGGCTTTGTCCGCGGCGTAAACGTCTTTAAATAAATACTTTCTGAAAAGTCTATGAGGAAAATTAACAGGGATTTCTTTTCCGGGTCTGACGAGGGGGGCGGGACTGCGACGCTCTATACTCCCCCCATTTACCATTGTGGTGGACAGTAAGTCCATTTACTCAAGTACTGCACTTAAAGGTATATTCAGTGATTTGACTTAATTCAAATATCACTTATGTTTTCTTATTTTTTGGATTATCCTCCCTACTAAAGTTTGCTGACCATATAAGGAGTTCCTCCCTGTCCCCAGTGAGCACCTGGGGTCAAAGAAATCCTGGTTTCGGTTTGGATTTTGGGTGGCAAAGCCTTCATCCAATCAGGATGAGAGGGGCCATTCTAGGGCAGGCCTTGGTGCATGTGCTGTTGGTCTGTTGTACTTTACTCCACTACATTTATTTACATTTGAAAACTTGAAATGAGACATTCTGCATAATGAGCACTTTCTAGTATACTTTTTTGATACCAATTCTGTACATCTAACACTGGGGGGCACAGACATATCCTGGAAACCACAGCGGGGGAAACAAAACCAAAACCGTGGCAACTCTGGTAATATGAGGGTCATGATTTTTAACCCATTTCTAAAAATGCCTTCTAAATCCTGAACTTCTGGAAAAAAAGGGGTTCCTGTCCTAAAGGGTAAAAACACCAAAAGCGCCACACAGTGCCAGCTCCATGCTGCCTCACTTTGGCCAACAGAAAAGAGTTTCTTATTGCTTTCCGTGTAACATGCCTCCTCTTTTGTCTTGTTTTTCTTCCACTCCAGCTGGATATAAATGATACAGAGGGGAGAAAGAACCGGATCCGGCCAAACTTTAAACTGGACCATTCATTTAAGCGACTGGCTGATCACAACCAAACGGCTGTACACATCCCCACCGACATCTATGATGGCTGTGAGTGCACACACACACGCACGCACGCACGCACGCACGCACTCACGCACGCACGCACGCACGCACGCACGCACGCACGCACGCACGCACGCACGCAGTATGCGTCCATGCATTCACGCTGCGGTATCTGCATTCACACTGTTATAATTAAGAATGAAGGTTATGGGGGGGGGAGTACTGTAGGTTTCTCTTCTGACCTGTACACACGCACGCCTCTAAAACACGTGCATAAGGACACATGCACATACGTGCAGTCGTGCACGCATTCTCACATAGACACCCAAGCACAAAGCCGTGACAGTAACCATGGATACAAGCGGACACACAAGCCATTAAGATGTTGTTTTGTGAATGTGTTCCCGGCAAATTTGCCCAGGTCAAACCCGGGATAAAAAACAAAACAAAACAAGTGCTACAGTATAATATGCTTTGTCCCTGGACTGCATCAGTCCCTGAGCTCCACAGCGCGCATGTCCTTGCGGTGTGGCTGCATGGCCAGGCCGTTGCTCTTAACCGGAATGGATTGATGTGGGCATTCAGCCTTCGTCTGACGACCGCCACAAATAAAGAAAAAACAACATTATAAATTCCTCCGGATTGCACCCAAGGTTTGATGAGTGAAATGCTGTGAGTTTGGAGATTTTATGAAAAACGTGGCAAAAGAAAGAAAGTGGAAGAAAATGTGCTCATACGATTTCAGATAAGGACAAAGTAGTACCGATATAGTATCAGCAAATGTGTGCCATAATCATCATAATTTTCAACTGCGAGATCATGTATTTCACAATGCCACGTCAGACTTCCTGGTCCTTCATTGCCATCCCCAGTTCCTGCTTACTGATGCATGTGCACCAAAACAGGTTCCCGCCCAGAATGGGTTAAGAAAACATACATTATGTGTGGTTTAGTACAGCAAGTGCTGTGTTAAAAAAAATCACTTCTGTTTGAGTAGATGCTCCTGTAGTAAATGTGTCTGTGTATGGAATTTTGCTCTTGCATAAGAAACATTCTGCAATTTACTAATTAAATTAATTAATTAATTGTCATGAAAGAAAATATTTCTGATGGTTTCATCATCCTTTTCTGATATTTACCTGCCCTGGTTTAGTTTGATTTCCTTCGAGGCTTTCTGACAGCTAATGGCCAACCAATTGTTAGCCTAGCCCTGCTCTGAGTCATGTTGCATTAGAAAACTAGAAAAAGTGCCCTTCTGGGCACAGGTCTCTACCAGGAGGATAGGATTGTGTGTGATGTTTGGCAAAATGTTTAGGAGTAGCGTTTGTGATTTTTTGGCGAAACAGACCAATCATGTGAGCTTTGTAAGCCAATCTTAGCCAATCAGGATGGAAGATGGGAAATGGTGCAGATCCGTGTTGATCACATGACTATGGAGATAGTGTATACCGAATTGTGTGATGTATGGATAAAATGTGTATGAGTAATCTACATAAATGTGTTTTGTCTAAATCGGCCTGATGGTGGCGCTATAACAGGTCGTTTAGGAATATTTGGGGCAGAGGTTCATCGTTGGCATCCAGGGCAGGGAGTGTGTGTGCAAAGTTTGGCATGGATCGGGCCAACGGTGCCGGAGATTAGCTGGTAACGGACGGACGGGAGGAAGGAAGGAAGGAAGGACGGACGGACACACACACACACACAAACACACACACACACAAACACACACGGACGGACGGAGTGCAAAACATACTCTCTCCCCATGCCTTCGGCCTGGTGGAGACAAAAATAATCCTGGTGTTTGTGTGTGTGTGTGTGTGTGTGTGTGTGTGTGTGTGTGTGTGTGTGTGTGTGTGTGTGTGTGTGTGTGTGTGTGTTCACCACAAAGATAACGCAGAGGTTGATTATTATGTCATAACAAGCCTGTGGCGAGGCGCGTCAGCCACTCAGTACGATGGAAGGACCCTTCCAGAGTAACCTTTGTACTGCTGAGATACCTTCTGGCCCAAGTGTTACACCTGTCACCTTTCCTCTGGCACTAGAGAGATGAGTAGAGACTAGTGTATGCCAAGAACGCATGGGCCTCGTTCTTTTCTCCACGACCCGCCTGTGCCAAGACGAGGGACCTAGTCTTTTTTAAATTTAATTTAATCCAGCAATTAAAAAATAATATTAAAAAAAATGTATATATATATATATATATATATATATATATATATATATACATATACATATACATATACATATACATATACATATACATATACATATACATATACATATACATATACATATTGTGGAAGGTCTGTGACCAATGAGCAGGCGGAACAGGGGATTGCAGCAGTTTCAAACTGCTTTTTATTTGTTTAGCAGCAAATCATACAGCAGGCAGGAGACACCCCACATAGGTTCCGGACAAATTATATTCCATACAATATTATTTTCACAGGCGTCTTCCACAGCCTGGAGAAGGATGAGAACAGAAGATTAGATTTCAACTCAGGTTTATACAGTCTCTGATAGCTCGCTCCTCACTGGAGGGCTTGGGTTTTAACAACGATAAGAGGTGACGGCGATGCCTTGCTTCGTGACGTCATCGGTCTTTATCTTTAACTGTAGCGGGTCTTCTCCCATAGCGGGGGTTCAGCTCCGAGAGAGCACAAGCCGTTAAGCCGATCCGGCGTATATAATGAGCGCCTGTTTGCCAGACAGGACTCAATGCAATGTCTCAGAATTATAGGTTTCTTTCCGACCTTATTATTTGTAGTTTCCGCGTCTTCGTCACTGTGGCGGGCTGCCTTCCTCCCGCAGCGTGATACGTGGAAACTGGAACTCCTGTTCCTATATTTTATTCATACAGTCCGATAGTCTCTGTCCCTCGGACATTTCCTGGACCGTTCCTAAAAGCCTGTGGTGAGAGGAGAGTGACAGTGCAGACATGCAGGGTTATACACATGAAGGGGTGTTTAGTGGAAGTGTGTGTGTCTTCTTACCCCCCGACGGTTTGCTGTGCGTGCTTCCGTGAGCGTGTGTGTGAACCAGCCGCTGTCAGACGCAGACTGAACCTTCCTTTTTATATGACGGGTGTGGCCGCTTGCTGATTTGGGTGTGGTCGTTCCATCATCTCATACGTATGTACGTATACATTCCCTACTACGCGGCCGAGGGCGGGCCTAACGGTCCGTGGCGTCTTCTGTCTGACAGCGTGTCTGGTTGCCCTGGCAACGCATTTACCATCGCGGGGTGTCGCTAGCGAGACCCCACAATACACATATACATAATTATATGTTTTGCAGAAAAAAGAAGCATGTCAAAAATGTATCTGACAAACATGAAATGCAATGTACTATGACAGCAATGCAATATAATATAGATGTATCTGGCATCAATAAACTGCAAATGTTTTTGTTTTTTAAATAAGCACGATTAAATTGTCTCTTTACAAAGATAACTATAAACATACACACAACACCAACATTCCAAAAGTACTCACAAACAAAGCTTCTGTGAGGTCCAAACACAGTCAGTGTGAGTGTAGTCTACAGTGCTCACGTGTTTTACTTGTAGTAACAGTACTGTATACTGTAATACTGCAATACTGCAACATAGAACTACTCTGTTACAAGCTAAATTCCAGAATTCTAATTCATTCATCAAAATGTACTTAAAGTATATCAAAAGTAAAAGTCCTCATAATGCAGAACGTCTCATTTCAAGTTTTAAAATGTCTAAAAATCTTCTGAAAATAGCATTGTGAGCTTGTAGATAACAAATTACAAAAATCTTTACTTAAGTACAGTACTTACGTTACACCCCTTATATAATGAGATGTTTGACCCACAGAGCCCTGCTCGCTCATAATGTTGGCTGGTTGCCCCTAGACTCCTCACACCCTCCCTGTAAAGCATGCAGTTTATTGGTTGCCTGTAAATGAGTATGCATGGGTTCGGTCAGCTGCTGGGACCGAGTCACCGCCTGAGTCTGACCTCGGCTGTGAGTGTGTGTGCGTGTGCGTGTGCGTGTGCGTGTGCGTGTGCGTGTGCCATAGACTGTAAAAAATATGGACAAACCGTTCCCCGGGTCTAACATGAACGTAAAATGAAGCCTGTCAGTCCTTGAATTGTAAGTCGCCCATTGGCTGGCCCAGACAACGAGGCGGGACTTCCCCCCTTCTTCTTAGTTGGTTTTTATTTTGACTCGAGTGGGTGGGGAATCCCGATCATAGATCGGTAGCCACGCCCCTCAGAACATGCGCGACTTTATGGTCATTTTTTTTATAAATGGGACCATAATTTTCCATAAAGAATATTATGACATTAGAAAGGAGACTTTAAACTAGTGACTGGAAGCAAAAAGTATTCATGACCATGTTTATTAAGGTAATACAGTCTAGGTGAAGTTGGGCCCAAATACATGGACTTATATGGGGCTATGGGTTTTTTTGGGCCCAATGACAGCGCCACAACAGGCCATTATATGAACTTTCAGGAAATCCCGATTTCCTTGTGGCTTCACAAAATATCTGTCTGACTGCCCCCCTGGCGTGTGCGTGTGTTTGTGTGTGTGTGTGTGTGTGTGTGTGCGTGTGCGTGCGTGTGTGTGAGTGTGTGTGCAGGCGTGCTCATGCACACAGTCACATGCACGCAGATAGTTGTGTGCATATGCATTTACATCGTAGGGCATATGCCCACTGCAGGTTTGATTTTGTTGGGAGCAAAAGGGAGAGACAGCACATTCATACGTTATCCAGGTTTCAATTTGATCTGGACCCTATAAAGGTTCCAGGAATAGCCCGTGCCCCGCTCCAGAGGGGAAAATTGGATTTTCCGGGCAAGTGGGAGGCAAGTTTATGGAACCTTCAGTGAAAGAACCTCTGTGTGTGTGTGTGTGTGTGTGTGTGTGTGTGTGTGTGTGTGTGTGTGTGTGTGTGTGTGTGTGTGTGTGTGTGTGTGTGTGTGTGTGTGTGTGTGTGTGTGTGCGTGCGTGTGCGTGAGTGCGTGCGTGTGTGTGTGCGACCCCTGTAGGACACAGAGCATAGTGGTGATATTAGGATGACGGAAAGACCACATTAGTCTGAATGAGCCTGTGTGTGTGTGAGAGAGAGAGAGAGAGAGAGAGAGAGAGAGAGACAGAGACAGAGAGTGAAATCGTATGATACAGGGAGGAAGAGAGAAATAGAGATATGATATATGATTGAATGGAATTGTGTTTATCCCTTACCTTGGTTCATGGCTTCTTTGCAGATGGAAATTCATGCAATATGTAGCGCAGCTTAGAGCTAGGTACACTTTGACAAATTCATCTTTAGGAACAAGTGATATTCCTGATATAAGTCTTGAGTAAGGAACACTGCGAATCTGAGATGAGAACCAATTTGGCTCGTGTCTGACAAGGTCAGCGGCAGCGCCCATATAATCTTTAAACCCCTTTTTTGTGGCCATTTATGCATCCCCAGACAAATTGGTATTCTGGCTGTATTGGTTTGATTAAATAGAATGTAGTCGACAAACTGATTTGTATAAAGGTAATTCATGTTGCCTTCTAAAGTTGTACATTAAGTGTACATTTTAGCACACCTGCCTTAATTTAAAGTGTTAAAAACACAAGCAGTTCAGAGGGTGGGAAATGAGACAGGTAAAAAAAACAAAAACAGGTATATTTAATTCTCTGTCTGTCTGTCGGTCTGTCGGCCTGTCGGTCGGTCGGTTGGTCGGTCGGTCTGTCTGTCTATCTATGAAACATGAATATTTTGACCATATTGACCTGTTTGAGTGCCCATCTTACATGTAAATTAATAATGAGTACGGTATATAGTAATGGATGCATGGCTCAAAAAGCCATCATAAAATGTATTCTGACAATATAACAGACATTTTAATTCTGTTTATATTTTCAACTTTCACAGTTATTTCCATAGTATATCTCCTCTGTGTTGGTACATGTTTTTTCTAAAAGGGTCATCACATCAGCACTTAATTTTCTGCCTATATAAGCTATAGACTTTCTCTTTTTCTGGAAAGTTAGCATGCGGAAGTATACTGTGTAGAAGCCATTGAACAATGGATAGTGACATTATTAGGCAGGTTTCTAAGCTGTCCACAGCTCTTCTTTGAGACGCAAAGTGAGTAGACAGGTTTCTAAGCTGCCCACAGCCCTCCTCTGAGACGCAGGTTTCTAAGCTGTCCACAGCCCTCCTCTGAGACGCAGAGCAAGTAGACAGGTTTCTAAGCACTTTAGGTGAGGTCGCTTCTCGCCCTCAGGGCGTCTTACTGGTGACATTGAAAGGCCAGAAACATGACTGGCACGTATCCTGCATGACACCATACCACAATAACAGTGGTGCTTCCAAGCAGATTAAAGTCCCACCATTCCTTCACCAAGGCGGCACAAGAGATGTTCAGTTCTATACTTGAGGACCTGTCTATCAGCACATGACTGGAAGCAGTAATTGGGAGACAGCTGGGCCGGACCCACACGTATCCATTGCTACATCTGGGAAGTGGGGAAAATGCCGTCAAAGGTGAAGACCTATACCGCACGGCAATGTTGAACCCAGCTAAACCTCCTACATATACTGCGGTTTGCTGCTTCAAATGATCTATGGAGAAGTAGGGCTTTCAGCGCAGCGTGCGTGTGCGGCGAGCCAGACTGCTGAATATATAATGACCATCTGCCATACAGACCAGAAGCTGGCCTCTTCGATGATGATGATACACAAAAGAAGACTTAAGCCTGGCTTTACAGTACACTGTGCTGTGTCATTTTGTTTGTTAGTTGTTTTTTATACAATTAGAATGAGCAAAATAATATTAAACACATTATTACACATTATCAGATGTCTAACATTTACATGTAGATACCTTTGCGTATTGCTTTCTAGCTGACAGCCCTCTCTGTTGAAGATCTTGACCTCCTCGCTGACCTCCTTCATTGTTGTGTTCTGTTTTGAGTAGCCAGTCGTGTTTTTTCCATGGAAGCGCTTACTGAAGGATTGATTGATTGAACGAACATATTATTAGTACCAGTAGGGGCGCTGTTGTGCCAGAGAGAGAGAGAGAGAGAGAGAGAGAGAGAGAGAGAGAGAGAGAGAGAGAGAGAGAGAGAGAGAGAGAGAGAGAGAGAGAGAGAGAGAGAGAGAGAGAGAGAGAGAGAGATAGTATTAGTGCTACACTGTTGCCTGCTAATGAGACAGAGAGAGAGAGAGAGAGAGAGAGAGAGGGGAGAGGGGGGGAGAGAGGGGAGTTGCACCACTCAGTTCACACAGGTGTGATTTTTTTTTACAGGGGCCAGTTTCAAATTTCAGCCGCCCATAAGTGCTCTTTGAGAGGACTGACCGGTCTGGACGCTGCATGGGTATGCGCCATGACACTTTCATGGGCGCTTTCATGAGTGGCAAACCCATGAAAGCGCATGAACAAACAGTTTACAAGCTTATGAACAAACACTTTATGAACAATTGAGACCCTTAATCGGTTCAGGAATATAAAAGACATATCACAGGTTGTTTTCTAATAACTTTCTTTTCGATGTGCACTGTACATAACTTTATTGAGGATCTAAATAGCAGCAGGTATCGTTTCTGTCTTGGAGGTATATCGCGGGATTTGGGGACAGTGTACACATAAAAAAAAACAAGACAGCAAATAATGTGTTATATGTCTTATTTCCAGAAGCGATTATACTTTACAAAGGTCTCAGTCATTCAGAAATAGTGTTTGTTGCTCCCATGGTGCGACGAATCTGCCATCTGGAATCTGGATTTGCATGATAGGAAATTGACATTGGTGCCATTACGTTATTTTTCTATACCCTTTTTTTCTTAGCATATATTGACAATAATTGATGCACCCAATTCCCTTCATATTTTCATCAGGCAAGAAATCAATACTAATAAGACATTCAATATAGCAACAGTGATATGTCAAAGATGAGGAACTGAATGGCAGATGAAGAAATAATAATATGATACCAATCTAGCTAACGTAGTGGAATAAACTATTACATTGAATGTGATGCTTGCCTTTTTTATCATTAGTTGAGTCGCAGTGGAGTGTGCATCTGAGACTGTCTACAATTTACAATTTACAATTTAGGCATTTAGCAGACGCTCTTAATCCAGAGCGACTTACATTAAGCAGGAACAAAAAGCATGGGAATACATCACAAAAAAGCATTTATCATGAAACATGCGTAAGCTAAGAAAGTAACTGTGGAATATCTATATTATGAGACTATACATATAAACTATATATCTATACTACTATGCTATACATATGTACTATGGCGTGCTATGACTATATACAATGCAATTATAGTGCTGTCTACATAACATGCTATAAGTCTATCAAATGCTATCTAAGTCTACCGAAATGCTATCTAAGGGGGTAGGATAAGTGCTATGGGCCATGATGGAGTCTGAAAAGGTGGGTTTTCAGACTACGGCGGAAGATTGGGAGTGATGCTGCAGTTTTGACTGCAATGGGAAGTGCATTCCACAGTTTTGGAGCCAGAAGGGAGAAGAGTTTGGGACGTGTGGAGCGTTGTCCCGGCGTTTTTAGTGAGGGTACTTCCAGCTTCCCTGCGTTGGCTGATCTGAGTGCGCGGGAGGGTTTGTAGGGTTCAATCATTCTTGCAAGATATGGGGGAGCCATACCTTTGGTTGCTTTGAATGCCAGCATCAGAGTTTTGTATTCTGTGCGGGCAGCGACCGGGAGCCAGTGGAGGGAGCGGAGCAGGGGGGAGACATGTGAGAATTTTGGCTGGTTGAAGACCAAGCGAGCTGCTGCATTTTGGATCAGCTGGAGAGGCTTAAGTGCACATGCTGGTAGGCCAGTAAGGAGGGAGTTACAATAGTCGAGTTTTGACAAGACTGTTGTCTGGATTAGGAGCTGGGCTGATTCCTGGGTGAGGAACGGTCTAATTCGTCGTATGTTATAGAGTGTGAACCTACAGGATCGAGTGACAGCTGTGATGTGAGCTTTGAACGAGAGCTGACTGTCCAGGACAACACCGAGATTCCTGGGCTGTTGGGACAGACGTTACCAGGGTGTTGTCTACGGAGATAGTTAGCTCCCGCATAGGGCAGGACTTAGCTGGGAAGAAGAGAAGCTCAGTCTTGTCTGGGTTCAGCTTGAGAGAGAGAGAGAGAGAGAGAGAGAGAGAGAGAGAGAGAGAGAGAGAGAGAGAGAGAGAGAGAGAGAGAGAGAGAGATAGTATTAGTGCTACACTGTTGCCTGCTAATGAGACAGAGAGAGAGAGAGAGAGAGAGAGAGAGGGGATAGGGGGGGAGAGAGGGGAGTTGCACCACTCAGTTCACACAGGTGTGATTTTTTTTTACAGGGGCCAGTTTCAAATTTCAGCCGCCCATAAGTGCTCTTTGAGAGGACTGACCGGTCTGGACGCTGCATGGGTATGCGCCATGACACTTTCATGGGCGCTTTCATGAGTGGCAAACCCATGAAAGCGCATGAACAAACAGTTTACAAGCTTATGAACAAACACTTTATGAACAATTGAGACCCTTTTGTCATATAATCGGTTCAGGAATATAAAAGACATATCACAGGTTGTTTTCTAATAACTTTCTTTTCGATGTGCACTGTACATAACTTTATTGAGGATCTAAATAGCAGCAGGTATCGTTTCTGTCTTGGAGGTATATCGCGGGATTTGGGGACAGTGTACACATAAAAAAAAACAAGACAGCAAATAATGTGTTATATGTCTTATTTCCAGAAGCGATTATACTTTACAAAGGTCTCAGTCATTCAGAAATAGTGTTTGTTGCTCCCATGGTGCGATGAATCTGCCATCTGGAATCTGGATTTGCATGATAGGAAATTGACATTGGTGCCATTACGTTATTTTTCTATACCCTTTTTTTCTTAGCATATATTGACAATAATTGATGCACCCAATTCCCTTCATATTTTCATCAGGCAAGAAATCAATACTAATAAGACATTCAATATAGCAACAGTGATATGTCAAAGATGAGGAACTGAATGGCAGATGAAGAAATAATAATATGATACCAATCTAGCTAACGTAGTGGAATAAACTATTACATTGAATGTGATGCTTGCCTTTTTTATCATTAGTTGAGTCGCAGTGGAGTGTGCATCTGAGACTGTCTACAATTTACAATTTACAATTTAGGCATTTAGCAGACGCTCTTAATCCAGAGCGACTTACATTAAGCAGGAACAAAAAGCATGGGAATACATCACAAAAAAGCATTTATCATGAAACATGCGTAAGCTAAGAAAGTAACTGTGGAATATCTATATTATGAGACTATACATATAAACTATATATCTATACTACTATGCTATACATATGTACTATGGCGTGCTATGACTATATACAATGCAATTATAGTGCTGTCTACATAACATGCTATAAGTCTATCAAATGCTATCTAAGTCTACCGAAATGCTATCTAAGGGGGTAGGATAAGTGCTATGGGCCATGATGGAGTCTGAAAAGGTGGGTTTTCAGACTACGGCGGAAGATTGGGAGTGATGCTGCAGTTTTGACTGCAATGGGAAGTGCATTCCACAGTTTTGGAGCCAGAAGGGAGAAGAGTTTGGGACGTGTGGAGCGTTGTCCCGGCGTTTTTAGTGAGGGTACTTCCAGCTTCCCTGCGTTGGCTGATCTGAGTGCGCGGGAGGGTTTGTAGGGTTCAATCATTCTTGCAAGATATGGGGGAGCCATACCTTTGGTTGCTTTGAATGCCAGCATCAGAGTTTTGTATTCTGTGCGGGCAGCGACCGGGAGCCAGTGGAGGGAGCGGAGCAGGGGGGAGACATGTGAGAATTTTGGCTGGTTGAAGACCAAGCGAGCTGCTGCATTTTGGATCAGCTGGAGAGGCTTAAGTGCACATGCTGGTAGGCCAGTAAGGAGGGAGTTACAATAGTCGAGTTTTGACAAGACTGTTGTCTGGA
This sequence comes from Protomyctophum parallelum, assembly GCF_964188405.1. NCBI lineage: Eukaryota > Metazoa > Chordata > Actinopteri > Myctophiformes > Myctophidae > Protomyctophum > Protomyctophum parallelum. The sequence continues at coordinate 16,612,548 of NC_139700.1, read as the reverse complement.
TTAGGAGCTGGGCTGATTCCTGGGTGAGGAACGGTCTAATTCGTCGTATGTTATAGAGTGTGAACCTACAGGATCGAGTGACAGCTGTGATGTGAGCTTTGAACGAGAGCTGACTGTCCAGGACAACACCGAGATTCCTGGCTGTTGGGACAGACGTTACCAGGGTGTTGTCTACGGAGATAGTTAGCTCCCGCATAGGGCAGGACTTAGCTGGGAAGAAGAGAAGCTCAGTCTTGTCTGGGTTCAGCTTGAGGTGATTGGAGGACATCCACTGTGAGATGTCAGCCAGGCATGCAGTGATGCGCTCTTCCACCTGAGTGGCAGAGGGGGGGAAGGATAGAAACAGTTGTGTGTCATCGGCGTAGCAGTGATAGGATATATTGTGAGCAGAGATGATAGTGCCAAGGGATTTAGTGTACAGTGAGAAAAGGAGGGGACCAAGTACAGATCCCTGTGGGACCCCAGTTTGGAGGGTTCGGGGGGATGATAACAGACCTTTCCAGGAAACCTGGTAGGTCCGGTTGGTGAGGTAGGAGGATAACCACTTTAGTGCCGTTCCACCGATGCCTAGATCCGCTAGGGTGTCTAGGAGCAGCTGGTGGTTCACTGTGTCAAATGCTGCCGATAGGTCTAGGAGAATCACTACTGCAGAGTGGGAAGCAGCTTGGGCAGCATGTAGTGCTTCTGTGACTGCCAGCAGGGCAGTTTCTGTGGAGTGGGCCTTCTTGAATCCGGACTGGTTGGGATCCAGCAGATTGTTCTGTGAGAGATGGAGACAACACGTTCAATGGACGTCTACAATCTACATGCATCACTATCGGTACATTTGTAGGGTACTACAACTCAGTTATACACACCTCTGGGTCGTCTTGCTTTTGAATAGCTTTTTTTAACTGTCAAGTTGCATGTCATTAGATTAACGACCTGCAGCTAATTGCAGCTAGCCTATAGCCATGCCTGAAAGTGTGGTCGAGCAGCAATTGTGTTCAAAGGGTTAGAAAAGCCTTAACCTGCCACACATACTGTACATGTTTGTAAATTATATGACATGAATCCTTCACTATCCCATTGAGATTAAGCCATCATCGCCCTGTAGATTCTCTGTGGCATCAAAGCCATGTCGAATGGAGTCAGGGAATTCATTAGTGTCAGTGGCAATACGGGTGTCAAGCAAATACTCCTCTCCCTTATGGCACAGCAGTGAAGCTCAGCTTATTAAAATTATCGCTAACGCAGGACTACTCCACGTCCACTTGGAGACAGGGAAAAGAACATACGGTATTGGTTTCATTGGCGTTTTCGATCTTTACTGAGGGCGGAAGGGCAAGAGCAAGCCAACTGAGAACACTAAGGATTATAGATTACATGTGTTCTCATTGAGTTTATTGAGCTAATTAGGATCCCCATTAGCTGATGCCTAACGTCAGCTAATCTTCCTGGGTTCCACTTCCACACGTAACATAGAACATGACATTAAATGAGACAAATGCAACATTGACAAAGTCAAAATGCCCATTCCCTCAGACAATATGTTGTGTATGTGTGCGTGCGTCCGTGCGTGCGTGCGTGTGTGCATGCATGCTTGTTGAACATGCGACCAGTCTCAAGGGGACAGTCACATTTCACCGCTAGAAGAAACTGCAGTCACTCAATGTTAATAGTATTTGTATACAAGTAGCACAATTTGATATTTGCACCCTATGGCCAGAAAAATAATGAAGTCTGTGTGTTTGACGAGGGTTTGACTGGATTGTTGAATTCCTACAATTGCCATAATACTTCCTCTCCTTGTGGAGAGGGGGGAGGCTGTGTGGAGGTGTGACTTTGTAGTCCAGGAAGGAAGTGAGACCACATTTTCATGACATAACAGGTTTTTGGTCATGAACATGGTGCCATTGCTAAAATACTGGAAAGTGTTTCTTGTGTCCTAAACATCATCAAAATAAGCTCTTTTTGCAAAAGGTGTGAAGTTTCCCTTTAATTCCGGTCTTAATGGCATATCTATAATGTGTGCCCTACAACAACCTTTGGACAGCTAGATGGCTTTCCAATAGTCTTTTAAAATTAGTTTTCTTCTTTTGCAATCTGTTCTGCATGCAACCATGGCTCCATACAGCACTGTGCTTTGCATTTACCACGTTCTAGCTTCAGCGACTAGATCCAACCTCCTGTGGCATGTGTCGTCTGATATGCATGAATATTGGACCTAAGCGTTAGTTGATTAGGCCTATAGGGTCTGCCAAAATCTCCCGGAGGGGGCGTTAACATATGTGTCACGTGGTAGCGGCCGCCATGTTGGCAGGCATTTCTGCTTTGTTTACAGTCAGCGACCATCGTGTGCGTTCAAATTTTTAAACACCAGAGGGAGTTCAATGAGCTCGTTCCGGGCGACAACACAGTGAGCCAACACCAGGATGGAAAGAAAAAACGTCGGCCTCGACATACCTTGCTTACAAGGACAAGCTTAACTTTGAGGAAAAGGAGCGTTACCTCAACAAAATCAAGGACCAAGGTCTCGACCCCTATGAACACACTGACTGAACAGAGGATTCGATCTTCTACCACCACTAATGCGACTACATTTAATGCTTGTCCTTGTAAGGTATGTCGAGGCCGACGTTTTTTCTTTCCATCCTGGTGTTGGCTCACTGTGTTGTCGCCAGGAACGAGCTCGTTGAACTCCCTCTGGTGTTTCAAAATTAGAACGCACACGGATGGTCGCTGACTGTAAACAAAGCAGAAATGCCTGCCAACATGGCGGCCGCTACCACGTGACACATATGTTAACGCCCCCTCCGGGAGATTTTGGCAGACCCTATATATGCAACGATATTGCAGGCTAGCGTGGTAATATTTCCAGTGGTGGAAGAATTATTCACATTTTTTACTTAAGTAGGCTACTGTAGCGGTATCAATACTGCAATGTAGAAGTACTCTGTTACAAGTATAATGTCAAGGGAATTCAAAATTTACTTGAGTAAAAGTACAAAATTATAGGATCAAAATGTACTTGAAATGTACTTGACAAAAAAGATTATTTGAGATTGCTTTCTAACCATGATAATGGGTGCATATATTTGGTCCGACGTGCTTAGTTACAGTCCGACACACAATAGTCAGGCACCCTAAACTAACCCTACCCTCACACGGAAGCCACAGGTGAAGCTTAACCGGCCACGTATGTGTCTTAACCAGCCGTGTATATCAGAGCCACGGTTGAGTCTTAACCGGCCACATATGTGTCTTAACTGGCCACGGTTGAGTCTTAACCGGCCACATATGTGTCCTAACTGGCCACGGGTGAGTCTTAACCGGCCACGGGTGAGTCTTAACCGGCCACATATGTGTCTTAACTGGCCACGGTTGAGTCTTAACCGGCAACATATGTGTCTTAACTGGCCACGGGTGAGTCTTAACCGGCCACGGGTAAGTCTTAACCGGCCACATGTGAGTCTTAACCGGCCACGGGTGAGTCTTAACCGGCCGGATATGTGTCCTAACCGGCCACGTATGTTGGAATTTTGGTATTAATGACTTGGCAAGACTATGGCAAAACCATAACACCTGAGTTTATTAAGTAATCCTTTGTGGTCCATCACATCAAAGGCAGTGCTACCATCTAATAATATGGCTCCCAGCATCCCACCATATTCTTCCTGTCAATTTCTTTTAGTAATATGTCATTTATATCAGTGCTGTGAATTATCAGATTGTTAACATAGAATTGGTATTGTATTTGGGTGAATACATTTGAATTCCTACAATCTGGATGGTCAATACCAGGTGGCTTACCATTATTAATACATTACATTTTCCACCGCTTCTTTACTTATTTTGCACATCTCAAAAGTACAGTTTTTTATTCTTCATAATGTGTTCTCTGATATTTACAGTATGTAAGATGCATCGCAAAAATATTTGCCTGCCTGCCTGCCTGTCTTTCTGTCTTCTCTTCATTCGGTTTATTTGACAGGCAGGGACAGTGCACGTTAATGAGCATTGCTAGTGTGCCTTGAAAAAAAAGCGATCTGGCTGAAGGCCTTTTTTCATGGCCGGTCCTGCCTGCCTTCCTGCCTTCCTGCCTTTCTGTCTGTCTGCCTTTCTGTCTGTCTGTCTGTCTGTCTGTCTGTCTGTCTGTCTGTCTGTCTGTCTGTCTGTCTGTCTGTCCGTCCGTCCGTCCGTCCGTCCGTCCGTCCGTCCGTCCGTCCGTCCGTCCGTCCGTCCGTCCGTCCGTCTGTAGTTTGTTTTGTCCTTCAATGCGGCCATGCTCTAATAGGATTTTTCTGAAAAGAGAATATTCCATGTATGCAGTGCACACATTTGTAGGTTGCCGTTTGCTTATTAACACTGGCTGGGATGGTGTAATTTCCACTTCTTCCCTGCTAAAATATATAGTTAATGAGGGCAATGTACACATACAGACACTGTATACACACACCCACACACACAATCACACACACACACACACACACACACACACACACACACACACACACACACACACACACACACACACACACACACACACACACACACACACACACACACACTGGATTGGCTGACAGTCACACACACAAGCTTGCGAGCGTGCGCACACAAACACACACCCCTGGCTACTGAGGCTTCATTAACTCACCTCCGGAGCCATGCATGCAAATGAACAGTGTTTGCTTTGCACATCAATGAACCACGTTACACGTCATACAGGAGATCAATCTATCTCCTTTCCTCTCTCTCTCTCTCTCTCTCTCTCTCTCTCTTTCTCTTTCTCTCTCACACACGCACACGCACACACCTTTCAACATTCATACACACTACAGACACACAGGCTACTGTCCACACTTATTACGCACACATACGTACTGTATGTGTACAACACATACTCTATAATACTGTACACTGAAATACCACACACAAATACTACAACAAAGAGCGATAGAGATACAAAGATAAACAAAAAAGATAGCGAGGGACAGACAGACAGACAGACAGACAGACAGACAGACAGACTGTCACAATTCATCACGGTAACTGTGACAACAGTTTGGATCTCAGACCTGTATGGATGCTGTGTGATTACATCCATAACGCCTGTTACCTTTCACAACACGCTGCATCAATCACGCACGCACACACGCACGCACGCACGCACGCACGCACGCACGCACGCACGCACGCACGCACGCACACACACACACGCGCATGCACGCACGCACGCATGCATGCATGCAGATAAACACACAATAAATACAGACAGACAGACTTTTTTTCCACCCATAAGGGTCATGGCCCATCCTCGGGGTCCAGTCACATAACTCACATCCCTTCCTTTCATTACGGTCCTTGGTTTGACGATCAGTAACAGATGACCACAGTGCTCCTTAGTGGGTATGGTAATTGGGACATACCATTTGCTAGGGGGGTGAGGTGCATTCTTCTGTGTAATATTTATTATGAATGAAAATAGTTGTGTTGCTGAAAACATGATTAACACTAGCACGTCGAAGCGGTCTATCTGATCGATTTTGAGATTTGAGATTACTTTCCTTGTGAAAGATGATGGTTTCTGTAAGGTTTGGGAAATGTTTTCTTTGTTTATTTTCACTATAGTCATGTTGGTGAATGTACTTAGTGAACCTGTCCTTAAGATTTGGTTGGAGCCTCTATAAGCAGAGGCCCAGGATTGAATATATGAGTAATGAGTCAGTCTTGTCTCAGGCACAATGCTGAGGAAGTTGAAACCAGAATATCTCTAGACTGCGGTGCTTGATTTAAGCATGTAAGTTCATTGTTCTCCTTTTTTTTTAACACCTTGCATGAAGAAAATGTAATCTGCACAATTGCAAAACTTGTGTTTGTCTATTCTGTCCACAGCCCTCATCAAAGGAACTCTTTTACATTGCTGTTATATATTTTTCATTGTTGGCACAGTCTGTGGAATGTGGAGCATGACACACCAAAATCATGCTGCTTGTACTTGTATGAGTGACAAATAAACACCTTTTGTATATTTGATTCTTGACACATGCACATTCACGCTTGCCCATGCACACAAGAGTAACACATCAGAGATTTTACAGGCGAATAGTGCAATGCTCCAGTGTCATTTTTGTCAGCATGTGTGAGTCATTATACCTTCCAGAAATTCCATTAGTCGACAGTTGACACTATAAAAAGTGGCGACCCTGCCGGGCACTTCGCAGTGGGGAGCTCTATTTGCGCATGGTTCCCGTTTTTGTGAGGGATGACAGTGAGAGTGCACGTGTCTGAATCCTAATGAATGTGTAAATGCATCTGTGGCACGCCGCTTCGTGACCCCACAGGGCTCTCTGATCTCTGCCATAGAGCCCAGTACATGTGCGTGTGTGCATGCACATAGTCACGTACCTGTACACAAGAACAGGGAGGAAATGTCGATCTGCTTCAATATCTGCTTATATCAGACGTTTATATCAGTCTTTTGGCAGGGCATCAATCAAACCAGACCATGTCCATTCTTTCACAGGATCACATATATTACAATTCTCGTGTGTGTGCGTGTGTGTGTGTGTGTGTGTGTGTGTGTGTGTGTGTGTGTGTGTGTGTGTGTGTGCGTGCGTGTGTGTGTATGTGTGTGTGTTCGTGTGTGCGCGTGTGTTTAGCCACCATCGTGTTGAATGAGCTGAATTGGACGTGGGCCTTGGAGGAGGTGTTTAAGAAGAACCGGGAGGACGATCCCACGCTGCTCTGGCAGGTGTTCGGCAGCGCCACAGGCCTGGCACGCTTCTACCCAGGTACACACCATACAACATCTGGCACGCTTCTACCCAGGTACACACCATACAACATCTGGCACGCTTCTACCCAGGTACACACCATACAACATCTGGCACGCTACTACCCAGGTACACACCATATAACATCTGGCACGCTTCTACCCAGGTACACACCATACAACATCTGGCACGCTACTACCCAGGTACACACCATACAACATCTGGCACGCTTCTACACAGGTACACACCATACAACATCTGGCACGCTACTACCAAGGTACACACCATACAACATCTGGCACGCTACTACCAAGGTACACACCATACACCATCTGGCACGCTACTACCCAGGTACACACCATACAACATCTGGCACGCTACCCAGGTACACACCATACAACATCTGGCACGCTACTACCCAGGTACACACCATACAACATCTGGCACGCTATACTACTCAGGTACACACCATACAACATCTGGCACGCTATACTACCCAGGTACATACCATACAACATCTGGCACGCTACTACTCAGGTACACACCATACAACATCTGGCACGCTACTACCCAGGTACACACCATACAACATCTGGCACGCTACTACCCAGGTACACACCATACAACATCTGGCACGCTACTACCCAGGTACACACCATACAACATCTGGCACGCTATACTACTCAGGTACATACCATACAACATCTGGCACGCTACTACCCAGGTACATACCATACAACATCTGGCACGCTATACTACTCAGGTACACACCATACAACATCTGGCACGCTACTACCCAGGTACACACCATACAACATCTGGCACGCTTCTACCCAGGTACACACCATACAACATCTGGCACGCTACTACCCAGGTACACACCATACAACATCTGGCACGCTATACTACTCAGGTACACACCATACAACATCTGGCACGCTATACTACTCAGGTACATACCATACAACATCTGGCACGCTACTACCCAGGTACACACCATACAACATCTGGCACGCTTCTACCCAGGTACACACCATACAACATCTGGCACGCTACTACCCAGGTACACACCATACAACATCTGGCATGCTACTACCCAGGTACATACCATACAACATCTGGCACGCTACTACCCAGGTACACACCATACAACATCTGGCACGCTATACTACCCAGGTACACACCATACAACATCTGGCACGCTACTACTCGGGTACACACACACCATACAACATCTGGCACGCTACCCAGGTACACACCATACAACATCTGGCACATCTTTGTAATTATTTGTTTGGTCCAAAATATTGTGTTTATTGTCATGATTTGTCACAACTCGAGTTGGCTTTGTCCGCGGCGTAACCGTCTTTAAAAAAATACTTCTAAATGCATTGGGAATCATTTCATGAAAGGGGGCGGGGCTGCGACGCTCTATACCAAATTACCAATACCATATTTTTTTTAAAATATTAGGAAATATCAAATCACCCAAGGGCCGACTACATTACCAAATATTACCAGACGTGCAAGGTAAAAAAATGAAATAAAATAGCCTTTCTGTGACCCCTTCAGAATGAGACAAGGAACAAGGAATCCTGACAAATTATACTCTGGAAAATGCCCTGGTGAATAAAAATGTAAAAATGTCCCATACTGTGGGTCGAGCCGGTCATAATACAATTCAGCTATGAAGCCGCGGGCCGCATACAATTCTTCCCTGGGCCGCCTTTGGACACCCCTGCCATAATAGTTAGTTACTAAACACTAAACATGGGTGATTTTCACCCGGACGATTATATTTTTGCAATTTTCATAATGTTGCTGATGTCTGAGGTGGGTGGGTGTTTCAGTACCTTCATGATGCTCAGTGACATCATAGAAGGTATTTTTGTTTCCCTGCCCACATCCCTGGTTTTTCCTACAGGCAGGTGTTTGGGTGCATTTCACCTAACAAAAAAACATGTTTAGTGTTCTAGGGATATGCACGAGTTTGCTTTCTTCAACCATAAGCGGGCATAGATATCAGCTCACTAATAATCACAGGGGCACGTATAGTCGTATACCACGATTGTGCACGTGGCAAGCCTCAAACAGCACTCCATCTGAGCATATTGTCTCTGCCTAGTTATTTCTATTCATGATTTGATTCATGATTCATGCCTTTTTATGGGGGAGATTTTTTGGTCCAATATTCAATGAGGCTCCATTGGTTTTCGGAGTTGTTCCTCTCAGTATGCAAAGTAGGCAGTCCCGCATGCTCGCGTTGACTCGTCTCCTTTGTGACTCTCCCTCACTGATAATACTAAGATAAAAAGCCAGTGGTTATTGTCATATCCGGTGATTATGTTTTTCATCATCTATTTCATCTCATGCTCCTGCAAGCTTCATGAATAATGTTAACTGCTATAAAGGGAGCTATCATGTACGGTAAGGGGTGTTAAAAAGAAAGAAACTAAATTAATAAATAAGCCTTTGTATGGTTTAAGCAAAGAAGCCCAGCATAACAAATAATTGGTATATAGTTGGTATAGTTTCGTCCTCCATAAAAACCATGACCTGTTTTTTTAACCACACATTTTCAATTCTGTCTCTTTGATGTCGCAAGCAGGCTCAAGTAATGTGACAAACAGCAGTTCATGCACAAATCAGTATTCCAAAAACTTAGTTTAACTTTTATTTGAATCTTTAATGTAAAAAAAAGAAAATGCATAAAGTAAACATGACGGAAGTGCTGGATTTGAAACGGCTGTGTATCATGCTGGTTGAATTAAGCGACGGGAGGATTGAATGGCTTTAATGCATTCAAACCGGAAAGCATTTGTGCCATTTTAGATTTTAGCTGCAAGCTCACATCTTTTGTGCTGCACTGCGAGCTTGTACATCTGCTATTTTAGCGTTGGCTATTAAAATAGCAGATCTACAAGCCCGTCACTTAATAATCTTCTCTTCTGGGGGTCCCTGGCACATTTCCAGATTGGGGAGTGTCGTGGCCAAATTCATATAATTTTGGGGGCCCTTGGCACAAAAAAGGTTTGATTACCAGTGATTTAGAAGGCTGATGTAGACTCGTCCTCAGGTCTTAACGGCTTAAAGCCAAGCAAAAAACAAGATTCCGTGCTGCAGAGTCGTGCTGTGACACACAGGCAAACGCTGACTGAGGCCAAAAAAGAAGATCTGTGAATAGGAGATGGAGAGAGTCCATGGTGGCCATCTTGGTATGCGTCCTGGTGAGCGACGCAGCTGCCCTGCATCACTCCTAATGAGTCTGCCCTGCTCTGGCTGCCATGTCGATAGTTAGGGAAAGTTAGCCGAATTTTGGACCAATCTGGGAAATAAATGCTTACCAATAGCTTTCTTCACAAATGTGTCCAGATCTGACTGAGGGGCTGCTGCCATCGTGCAGCCTGCAGCTTTTTCACCAAAAGAGAAAAACTGAATTTATTTATTTTGTTCATCCAAAATTAGTTAATAGCACAGGCAGACTCATCTAGAGCATGTCTGAAATAAATGTCAGCTGTAAATATGAGCATACATGTGTAATGTTACACATACAGTAAGGGAACCTTTTAAGCCTGTTTTCTCAACTCGCAGTGTTCTGCAAAACATTACTCTATAAGCCATATCCCCAAAACCGGTGCGTCAAAATAAACAACCATTATGTAAATTTGAAGCTATATGATTTTTTAAATATATGTTTTTGTTTGTTCATGTCATGTCAAGCACATGACATGAACAAACGAAAAAATTATAATAATAATCAATGACTTAACCTTGGTCAGAAACGGTAACAAATGTGTTCATAAAGTTGTCTACTTCTGAATTTGTTCCAACCCAACTCCATTGGGAGACTTTGTGACAGCTGCTGAACGTTGCTGTACCATAATAACACCTGCAAGCTAAATGTAGTCATTTATACATTTGCATTGTGGTTTAAGTAGCATGTGACTATAGTCAAACTAGGGGGTTTTCATGATTCTTAACACATTGTGATGACCTATCAATCAACACGTCACAAAGTGACGTGTTGATTGATAGGCTTGTAGATCTGCTATTCATGCTATATTTGAAAAATAATTGCAATAGGCGATTATTATGTAATAATTGTGACAGGCTTAGATGTGCTTGTTTGAAAATGTGTGTGTTTTGTCTCTCCACTCCCAGCCTCTCCATGGATGGATGCCCGCAAGACGCCCTCTAAGATAGACCTGTACGACGTGCGAAGGAGGCCATGGTGAGTTATAACTTATTATGGTCACAAACGCAAAAGCGGGCCCGACCACTGCCGCGGCGGTCCGGGCACCCAGGCTGCAATGTAGCTTGACAGAGCGTTGCGAGTTCGAGTCCCGATCCCGAACGGCGCGTCCGTCACTCCCCATCTCTCTCCCCATTTCCTGTCAGCCTACTGTCCTATCAAAAATAAATTAAGGCATAACCCCCCCCCCCCTCTTTAGAATCTTTGTATCTTAGTATAAAATAGGAACCCCCAAAGTAATTTGGTGACCCCCCCCCCCCCCCCCCCCCCCGAGGGGTCGCGACCCATGGGTTGAGAACCCCTGGCCTAGTGGAGTAAAATAGTAGGCTACAATTATTTGCCTGAGTGTTGAAGTAGTATTGAAAATTGTAAGAACATGCACTTAGTTACTTTACAAATCTTTATACCCATGGCAAAGGGTGTACCATATCTTCACAATGGTGCTATAATGTCATGAGTGGGTGAGGTAGAGTAGACCTTCACCCTCTCAGACATGTCCTCGTGGGGTTTGGGTAGGAGAGCATCCATCAAAGGGATGAATCCCAGGAAAGGTGTCATACAGATGGTAACTTGTATAGTACAAAATATCAAAGGTTCCTTTGATTCCATAATTCATAATTAGTTATTATTTTTTTAATACAGGCTATGTCTCGAGAATGTTCACAGTAAAATTAGCTGTTATATTTTTTTCACTCTCTGACACTGAGGACTTTGGCTGTGTACAAACATATATGCGAAAAACATATTTCTCCCATAATATAGGGAAGTGATTGTGTCAGTTCTTACACAGTATGTTGAAATAATGTGAAATGCGTGCGATTTATTTTCTGTATGGGACTCTCTCAGGAAACTTGCATGCAGGATAATGAACAGTGCCAATTACCAAAGCCTTGTGTCATTCTCCACTTAATAATGAGACCCGTGTCCCACAGTGGCCTTTATTTCACATCACACACATTTCAGCACTGCTGGTGAAGTTCAAACAATTTGCACAGAACAATGCCATGTTGCAACGGCATTCAATCAAACTAACAAGCTAAGCTCTTAGTATAGCTCTCTGTGGAAAGCCCTGAGTGATGTATCGTGCTGACAGACACCCAAACAGCTGCCTTACAAATGACCCTGACTGTTCATCAGTCAGCTTTGTGTGCAAAGAGGACACGTTTGACTAAAAATGTCTTTGTCTTCCCCCTCTCCTTTCCCCGGTACTAAATCAAAGTAATAATGTGTAATGTTCGCGAATGAAAGATTGCGCCAGGGACACCACAGCGGTCATCTTCCCTAGATTCTGAATTAATGACAACGATAAATAATGATTTTTTATGATAAATAAATAAGCAAAAAGCCTACATCGGAATCATTATGGTGCCTCTGCCCGGCACCTGGCGTTTAGTTAGTGGATGTGCGTGATCTATTGTATATTTCTGCATTCTTTCTACCCACTATGCTCTTTTCAGAGTACTGTCAGCACACAATAAACACAAGCACACCACTAGATAATCAGAGGTAGTTGTCACACTGTCCCCACCAAATCTTAAACCAAAATGGTGGAAAAGAAACTACAGAAGAAACTGTAGAATATAGGTTTGCTCCCCCAGACAACATGGACAGGGTATCTTTCTTTCTTTCTTTCTTTCTTTCTTTCTTTCTTTCTTTCTTTCTTTCTTTCTTTCTTTCTTTCTTTCTTTCACTACTACTGTATTAATCAGTTGCTAACTAACCCTTGTAATGTGCAAGGCCACAACTGGGTCACTTTTTGAATAGTTTTCAGTTGCTTTGATTTCTGTCTCGCAAGCTACCACTGTGCAAAAAGCATGGAATACGGATGTGTATATTACAGGAAACTCCCGTTAAACTTTTCAACAAACTCCGGTAAACTCCCGAATTGTACCATCACACCTGTATATTACCGTATATTACTGTATATGCCTGCTAAACTTGAGGTTTACGGGCAAATCTAGTGCCCATAATTGCCTCTTTTCACGCAGTGTGCTGTAGCTAACAATGTGATGCACCATTTATGGATATCAATGATAAAATATAGCTGCAAGCAGTGATTAGATGGGGTCAAGCCATAATTTCGTGGAAAACGACAGCACAGAACTGCCACTGTGCTGAATCCGTACAAAAACAATATGAGCAACAAGAGCTCTAGTCCCTTTTGTATTCACACCAACTAATCTCCTTTGCAGGTACATCCAGGGAGCGGCCTCGCCTAAAGACATGCTGATCCTTGTCGATGCGTAAGTTGTCCACTTATGAATTGATCCTAAATGACAGTGGTTCTCAACCTGAGGGCCAGATGACAGTGAAGTGACAATGTACGGAAAAGCAATATGATACGATAATACGTTTGGTGAATTTGTTTGTCACTTCGAAGTGACAAAACAAATCATGAAACGCAATGAATCAGGCTGAAAACCAGGCTGTACTGCTGAGTGAGAATTAATTCAAATCTCAGCATAAGCTATTACCGAATCCAGTAAAGATGAAGCAATGTTTTTTTGTGTTGTTATTTTCTGGGCAGGAGTGGCAGTGTGTCCGGCCTGACCCTGAAGCTGATCAGGACCTCGGTCAGCGAGATGCTGGAAACTCTGTCAGACGACGACTATGTCAACGTGGTCTATGTGAGTGTTTCGTGTTGTTTTTCTGATGTACTTGGCAAGCCAGTGTGTGTGGCTGGGGATTCACAGTGAGAAATGCTATGAAGAATGACCGATTTACAATGAACACACACACACACGCACGCACGCACGCACGCACGCACGCACGCACGCACGCACGCACGCACGCACGCACGCACGCACGCACGCACACACACACACACAATCACACACACACACACACACAGACACACACACACACACACACACACACACAGTAATGAAATATGGATTTCTCCTGGGTTTACCAATCTGAAACAGGTCTGTAATGAAATCCCCATCACTCTATTTGGTGCACAGGATTAAAACTCTGCACTACATGCCCCTACTCTACAGGTCCCATTTTCTGTATGAGTGTGCATGTGTGTGTGCGTGCGTGAGACTGCGCGTGTTTGCGTGAGTCCAATCTTCCAAAAGCGATTAAAACTCCCTCCGTGAACTGTTGCCACCTCCTTACCCCCTCAGCTCCACTGCCTAGTCAGTAAAGTCAGGGAAACACACATTCATCACCACAACCACCCCTACCCCGCCCCCATGACCTTTCCACACACTCACACGCCCACACACACACACACACACACACACAAGCACACACACAGACCACCGCACCAAAGCCAAAATCTCGGCCACTCGCTCACTCACACTCCAACGTGTTGCTGTTATACGGTGAAATTGGTGACCTGCTGAAATATACAATCGTGTAGACATCACATGATGTCAGTGTCCGAATGTAAATCATTGCGGTTAGTTTATTAGCAGAATCCAACCTATAGCAGTATTTAGGCCACAAGATGGTCACATATTTCAGGAGGTGACAAATGTCACCATAACACCACCAGGCTGGAGTGACCGAGTGTGAATGAGCGAGTGGCCGAGATTTTGAGCATTGGAATTTGGCTCAAGAGAGAGACAGTGGAGGTGGAGTCTGAGGGGGTGTTTATGGACAGAGAGAGGGATCTTTATAGAGATTGGCGATGTCTTCCATCTCCTTCAGGCTCTCTGTTGTCCTCCTCCCTGCGGGTCCCTTTGTTTTCTTCGGACACAATGTATTCTGTTACATGCCACGGTTCTGATCCAGCCTGGATGTCCAATTATTACAGCCTGTTGGGAGCTGTGTGTGTGTGTGTGTGTGTGTGTGTGTGTGTGTGGTGTGTGTGTGTGTGTGTGTGTGTGTGTGTGTGTGTGTGTGT
>NC_139700.1:16450188-16592688 GCF_964188405.1 Protomyctophum parallelum | reverse complement strand
TGTAGAGGGGGACATTAGGTGGACTGGTAGAGGGGGACATTAGGTGGACTGGTAGAGGGGGACATTAGGTGGACTGTAGAGGGGGACATTAGGTGGACTGTAGAGGGGGACATTAGGTGGACTGTAGAGGGGGACATTAGGTGGACTGGTAGAGGGGGACATTAGGTGGACTGGTAGAGGGGGACATTAGGTGGACTGTAGAGGGGGACATTAGGTGGACTGGTAGAGGGGGACATTAGGTGGACTGGTAGAGGGGGACATTAGGTGGACTGTAGAGGGGGACATTAGGTGGACTGTAGAGGGGGACATTAGCTGGACTGGCAGTCTTAACCGGCCACGTAGTCAGACTAATATAACGGGCAGTCCCCATCTGGAGATATCTATCTCTCTCTCTCTCTCTCTCTCTCTCTATGGGGGAGTCTAGTCCACTAGCCACTCATATGTGACCGCTAATCCAATCCATGTTCACCCCCCCCCCCTTTTTGGGGAAATCAATATTTTCTAAATCCAGGGTTCTCTCCAAGCCATTCGTCTCTGCTCTGCCCCCCACCTTCCCACACTCCTTCTCACCTTCCTCTCTTCTCCTTTTAAGAGACGATGTGATAACAGAGTAGTCTGCTCTGTGTGCACTATGATCTGCTCTATATGCTCTGTGTGTGTGTGTGTGTGTGTGTGTGTGTGTGTGTGTGTGTGTGTGTGTGTGTGTGTGTGTGTGTGTGTGTGTGTGTGTGTGCTGATATTGCCTTCCAGTCCAGTAGAGACATGCATGTCTGCAACTGTCATTCAGCAGCAAGCTTCAAGGCTGTCCGTCCCATTTGAAATGTGCATGCACGCACGCACGCATAAACGCTCTTTCTTTCTTTCTTTTTTTCCTTTCTTTCTTTCTTTCTTTCTTTCTTTCTTTCTTTCTTTCTTTCTTTCTTTCTTTCTTCCTTTCTTTCTTTCTATGATAGATAGTTACACACACGGTCTGGTCTCTGCTTGTGTTCTCTGTCTCTATGATAGAGAGTTGCATATACACACACGGTCTGGTCTCTGCTTGTCTTCTCGCTGCCTGCTTGTCTCTGTAGATCAGTGTTCCAGGCCTCCCAGTTGGCCGTCTCACAGAGACGCATTGATTGGTCGAGAGATCGATGGGGTGCTATATTGTTTTAGAAGAACTCTGCTACACAATGCAATGCTGCTTTATACTGCTCTGCTGTTCCCAGAGCCTTCATATGGCATTATGATTACGCATGCAGTGAAATCAGTGTTAATAACTCTGAGTATAACTCAGAATGTCTTCGTAAAGGTTCACTTCAGTTACATTCATTAACTCTCTGAGTTATAAATGGAAATACAAATGGATAGATTAACACCTGGGTGCTGCTGTTGTGTGTTGTGTTACATTTAATCTCAATTATGCCATTGGTACTAGTTTCAAGGAAGCAATCTAATTGTTTAAAATAGCTCTCTACCCGTGCTTCAAACGAGCACACCTAATCAAAACATAAAAATCACACCAGTGTGAACCGAGTGGTGCAACTCCCGTCTATTGGTTCTCTGTATCATTCCAATTTGTATTGTCCAATTTCTTCTCTGTATCGTTCCAATTTCTTCTCTGTATCTCTGGTGCCCCCTACTGGTATAAATATGTAACATACTCGTGCTCACTTAATACATACAGGTACACACACAGGTACACGGACATTGCTGGTCTGTATCGATCCAATTTCTTCTCTGTATCTCTGGTGCCCCCTACTGGTATAAATATGTAACATACTCGTGCTCACTGATACATACATGCAGGTACACACACAGGTACACAGACATTGCTGGATGTAGGAGTGGTTGCACCACTCAAAAAAACAGCTGTGCTGCATGGGCAGTCCCGGCACGCAGTGGCTAAGCTAGGTGTTTACATGGTCGTATAGTGGCTACATCTGTCATTAAAAAATATATGATTTAGTATTGAATATCTTAGTTACAATGAAATTGATTTGACATTTTTTAAGGGTAACTGTGGTATAATCACAATATCACACTCGAGGATGTGCGTTACCGCCCTTAATGACGGTAACGCACACCCTCTCGTGTAATATTGCTTAAATAGTAGGGTTATTTTCTACAGTGCATGGTTCTGTACTCCACCTTACTAAATATACCTTTATTAACTGGAGCCCATTATTTCCATGTCAGCAATTGGTTCCTTTGTTCCTGTTCCTGTTGTCATGCATGTCACACACCTTGCGGATCCAACCAGTACAATGTGGCCATTCAAAATGTCTCAACAATGAATAGATTGGCCATCTGTTGACTCGGAACCAGACTCAATAGCCAGGGGGGGAGGAGGGGGGGGGGGGAGGTGTGCGGAAGGTAATATTGACTATAGCGTTTTGGTTAGACGGTGTGTGTGTGTGTGTGTGTGTGTGTGTGTGTGTGTGTGTGTGTGTGTGTGCGTGCGTGCGTGCGTGCGTGCGTGCGTGCGTGCGTGCGTGCGTGCGTGCGTGCGTGCGTGCGTGCGTGAGTGTGTGCGTGCGTGTGTGTGTGTGTGTGTGTGTGTGTGTGCGTGTGTGTGTGTGTGTGTGTGTGTGTGTGCGGCAGGGTGGAAATGATGCTCTTGCTTTTAATAAGATTTTGTAGCTGCTGAAACTGGTTTTCTTATGGAGGAATCTTGTTTCCATGGGTACCGAATCATTGAGCTCCAAGGATGGAGAGCAATTAGAGAGACTTGATGAATGTGTCTGTTTACAGCCTCATGATAATAGCCAAGGCCAGGTGTGTGTGTGTGTGTGTGTGTGTGTGTGTGTGTGTGTGTGTGTGTGTGTGTGTGTGTGTGTGTGTGTGTGCGCGTGCGCGTGCGCGTGCGTGCGTGCGTACGCGTGCACACGTGCGTGGGTGCCAAACTGCCAACACATTCACATTCATCCATACATGTGTAACCTTGCACATGATTGGTGTGAGCGATCTTTGCACACAGCGTACACACCTGTGGGAATAAGTTGTGGGTTGCAACTTCAGTTCTCGCCTCTGCTTTCTCGCTCAGTTCAACACCATCATGAATAAAACTTATGGGCCTTTCTGTGTGGAGTTTGCATGTTCTCCCCGTTACCCCCTAGGGTAGGTATAGTGGTACCCTCACAAAACATGCAGTGATTCTGGTGTCTAAAGTAAACTGCCTTCCCCTGGCCAGCTGGGGCGCCTGATGGAGGGGATAAGGAACTGGTTGCAATAGCGTGTTCCTTCCACGCGCTACGTCCAACTGGGGAAACTCCCCCCATGTCAGGTGGAAAAGAAGCGCCTTGAACCCCCCGAACATTGAAGGAAGCATGAGGTCAGTCCGTTGCTCTCCCCAGGTTGACAGAGGGAGTGTAGAGCCCAGGAATACATTAGATTAGATAATTGACACTGGGTGGAAAAAATGGGTTACAAAATCATGGGATAAACATTTAGTAAAAAGAATGAATAAAACTTCTCGCCTCTGCTTTCCCCCTCATCAGTTCAACACCATCGTGAACAACACGGCGTGTTTTGACCGCCTGGTCCAAGCCAACGTGAGGAACAAGAAGATGCTGAAAGATGCCGTGCAGAACATCTCAGCCAAAGGCATCACCAACTACACCAAGGGCTTTGAGTTCGCTTTTGAGCAGCTGTCTGTGGTAAGATATATTTACAGTACGTCAGGGCTTTTCAACCCTTTCTGTATCAAGACCCATTATTTATTGCTGGGCATTTGAGCCCCGGACCACCATTTGATGACATTTAGCCTCTCAGACCCAAAACCCTGAATATTTTGTTGTTGTTGCATAACATTGTGTACACAATCCCATGCTGTATTGATGTGATGTGATAGGATACTGTAGATAGGAAAACAAGCAAACGATCAAAATATCAATTATTCAACATTTTCTAATTCATTGCTTCTTGTAAATGAAGCAATGCAGATGTTTAACAATAATTTAACTCTTGAGAGTGTAAAATGAAACCAAATGGTTTCATTTTACACTCTCAAGAGTTAAAGATCTATAAGGGTTCATTTGGTTACCATCATTTAACTGGGGACCACCTGGAACCTCCTTAAGGACCACTGGTGGTCCCCGGGCCACTGGTTGAAAACCACTCCCAACCACTCCCAAAAAACAACAACAACGCTGAGACGGACAAAACAACTCATGAATGGATGTTTACCTGTAAAAGGCAACAAAAGCAAAGTGTTATCTTACACTGCCATCTGCTGGTCAAAGGTGTTATGATGGTCTGAGGCTGTACTCAGATAGCCTACTGCTGAAAGCAACTTAGTTACAACTAACTGTACATTTTATGAGTGCTAAAGTGCAATGTGGTTAGCTGGTACATTAACTTGACAATGGATGGTGAGTTGACTGTAAAAAATGAGCAATTCACAATTTTAACTTCAGAGCTTTGGTTCTCAACCTGTGGGATATTGCTAGTGAGCCCCCTAATTATTGATTTGAAAGATTTTAATTATTATTTACCATTTATTAATATAATAATAAGTTTCTTCTCTTTAAAACCTTGAAAAGTGAGTTTACAATTGATTGAACTTAACATGCTCTGAAAAGGCATGTTATGATCATGATAACTGATCATTTAACACTAACCCTATTGGCTCAGACATAGGTGGTCAGATGGGTGGGCAGATGGGTGGGCCGCAAACACAATCTTGGTAAAATAGTAATAATAATTTAAAATTAACACAACGTATTGTCTTTGCAGATTAATGTGAGCAGAGCCAAATAATAATATTAATAATAAGGAATGGCAGGATGGATCAGTAACACAACGTATTGTCTTTGCAGACTAATGTGAGCAGAGCCAACTGCAACAAAATTATCATGTTGTTCACTGACGGAGGAGAGGAGAGAGCTCAGGCCATACTGGAGAAATACAATTCTGAGAAAAAGGTAGGTCAGGGACGTGCACGCACTTACACACACACACACACACACACACACACACACACACACACACACACACACACACACACACACACACACACACACACACACACACACACACACACACACACACACTGGAGAGAGGGTTGTTTGCTTTTATATGGCTCGATGCGCTCCTGTCTTAGTTTTTATTCGACTCAGCTTTTCAGAGCTCCCTTTGGGTTTCACTTCCGTTTTGCACATCCTCTTTACCTAACAGTTTACACAGATGGAGGGCAGATGAGCTTTGTTATTCTGCACACTGGGATAGACAAAAGACATCCCATGATACACGCTGCATATTACACACATCATTCGCATGCATCCACACTCCACAGGCGCGTATCCACATACGAGGGCTAATTCATTTTAATAGTTTGTACTAGTATGTGTGCAGTGTTTGGCCAATGACAAAACATAAATAGAAGGAAACATGCACACCACCAGGAGTGCACAAGTTAATCTGAATTAGAACAATTAATTTAATCGGTTATAAAGAATAATATACAGTATATGTATTTTTTCCACAATCTTTGTAATCCATTTTTTCACCCAATTGTCTAGTGTAATCCTGGGCACTACACTCCCTCTGCCAACCTTCTAGCACCTGCACCTTCTAGCTGTGAGGCGCTAGCGCTAATGACATCATTTATTTATTTCCCAAAAATAGCTACAAGCTCACTAAATTGAGAATATCATATCCTATAATAAAATTGGGCAATGGGAGGGAAGGTGGAGCATGCATGGCTGCATCACCATTACTCAGATATAACCATAAACAAACCTAATACTTCAAATTCAAAATTCTAATCGTTCAGATACGCGGTTGTCCAGATCCAACGGATATCTCCATACAGTATGTTGCCATTTTATGGATAATATCCAGTTGTCCAGAAGCACCGATCCAACCAATATGCCCATATACCAGTATGGTATGATTTATGGCATGATTTACAGACTTCTGTAGTGCATTGAATGAATCAAATCTCCTAATTCTTGAGAAAGGACATTGTGAATTGTTGACCTGTACGCACATGCACGCACATGCACGCACGCACGCACGCACGCACGCGCACACGCACGCACGCACACATACACCCTGTAACAAAGAAATGTGTGCACAAAAATGGGAAATGGAAGGCGGTCTTTGATTACAAAATATGACAAAGCAAACCGTGCCTCTCTAGAAGCACCTGCATGCATTTGATCAAAAGTTCACATCAAGGCTACAACATTACAGCACTGTGGGCTGCTTGCTTACAGTATGTTCCATCTGTGACCATTCTGCAGTGTCTACTAGAGAAAGCAGTGTTTCAACAGTGCTGAAAAACATACGGTTCAACTGTTTTTTTTATTCAAAACAGAACAAAGGTGGCCGGGTACTTTATTTTATTTCTACAGTTTTATCATTCTATAATTCTATCTAACTCACAACTCTATCAGTCTCAAAGAAGTGTGACAGGCTATTGTGAGCATGTCCTGTCCATAAATGTAAAATGCATTGATATAGTGCTTATATCCAAAGCGCTTTTCATAGACTACCCATTGAATGTACCCCATTACATTCAGCCATTCATACACTGATGGCGGAGGAAACCATGCAAGGCACCAACTTGCACATCAGGAGCAATTCGGGGTTCAGTGTCTTGCTCAAGGACACTTCGACACTAACTCTGGCCCGGGATCGAACTGGGAACCAGACAGTTTTCCGATGCAGTCGTTCGTTCTACCCATAGAGTATATATGAATAGAGAAGGCACCCAGAAGAAACCCTGAGGCGAAATGGACATAGTGGCCGAATTTGGTATTGCAGCTCGAGCCAGCGCTGGTCCGTTGACTATCATTGCGCACGTTCATGTGATTGGGGCCATGACACGTGAACGAATGTTTCATACGTGAACGCGCACATAAATTAATCATTACTGATAAGGCTAGGTATCGGTGGAAAGGTTTCGACACCAAAATGGCTATTGTTGCAAAATCTTTGCCCAGAATAGGAACATTGGGGTTCATATGGTTATTAACTTCCCCATATTGATGACAGGGAATGGATCCCAGGCTGAATCAAAAGCAGTTGGTGAGAGTCGTGAAGTTCCCTGTCCCCAAAGCGACAGAATTGCCACGGTGCTCCAGCCTGTCTCTCATGATAAAAACCAAACGGTCTTGTTTTTATTCGTGCAATTTTTTCCAGATTTGAAAATGACCATGCAAAATGTCATATACACGTAGTACAGTACATCAGCACATCAACCAAAACAGTTGCAAGGTTTGTTATGGTTAAAATAGGCTACGTATATATTCATAATTCGTTTTCTGTGATTTGTGCCATTTCCTTTAATAACGTGCTGCCCTCAACCAAAGATCAAAGGTCAGACATGAGGAATGGCATGGGAGGGCTCAGGTCCACAATTTGGCCAAAGAGTGTTATGTGCAGGCGTGCGTGAAATGTGCGTACTTGCTTTGCTTTAGGGCTAACTTTGTGTCTCTGCATCAGTGCATATATTATCTCTACCATAAAACTTGTGAGTTGTGAGGAGAATAATTACTATAGCACAAACTACACAGCGCTTTTTTCTTTTCTTTTCTTTCTTTTTTAGCTAAGTTACAAAGTGCTGAGTGTCACTTTGTAAAGTGCCTCTGGTCAACACTATAAATGCTTCTGTTTGAGCCGTCTGGATGTTCTGTTGTGTTTCAGGTCAGAATATTCACCTTCTCTGTCGGCCAGCACAACTACGACAAAGGACCCATCCAGTGGATGGCTTGTGCCAACAAAGGTATGGCGCAACACCACAGCTGAAACTATCAATCTAAAACAAACAAACAAACAAACAAGTTTACAATCAAATGAATTCCCCCTGTAGCTATAGTCTACACACATATTGGAATAATCAGGGTTCTCAACTCAAGTCCTGAGCATTCGTCTTTGTTTCTATTGCTTCAGGTAGTCCTTTAAACCCACAGGGAGGGGTTTTGAACTTTTTTTCCCCCTGACTTCCTCAATGGTTGAAACATAATTTATTCTTAAGTAGACAGCTAGAATGAAAACCAGCAGCAGTCAGTCCTCTGGAGTCTCCGAGGGTGATGTTAAGCTCCAGACTATATGCACATGATGACTCTCGCTTTGTTTGACTGTGTGTACTTTGGTCACTGTTGCGTACCACAGTGGTTCTCAACCCTTTTAACCCGACATACCACTTTCGTACTTTTGTCATTTGTGAATAACAATCTAATCTATTGACCCTTCCAGGTTTCTTCTACGAGATTCCCTCAATCGGAGCCATTCGAATAAACACGCAGGTGATTGGGATGCATGCAGGGCTCTATTCGATTATAGACTGAAGGTGTTAAGTATTATTATGAAAGTCTCCAGGAATCGTTCAGGTGTCAATGTCTTTGTATGTCTGTGGGATCCTGTGTGATTCAGGAGTACCTGGATGTGCTGGGAAGACCCATGGTCCTGGCGGACCAGCAGGCCAAACAGGTCCAGTGGACTAACGTCTACCTGGATGCTCTGGTATGTCATCACAGACAAAGAACTCAACCCCAGTAGTCGAGTCAAAGTATACCCAGCAAGCACGGTCAGGACCTGGACCAATTAGTGACGTCTCCATTGGGGCCAGATCAAGTCAAACCAAGACTAGTCACATCTGGCCCAGAATATCACCTGATTTCAACCAACATAAATTCTGCCCTGGATGAATCAGAGAGAGTCTGATAAGAGGCCAGATCAACTTAAGTCATATCATAATTAGTCAGATCTGGCCCAGGATAAGCTATATTATTTCAACTGGTGAAGACGTCCTGGAAATGACGTAAAGATCATCGCCATATGGGCTGTGATCTGGCCGTGATCTGAACGTCCGTCATTATGACGTCATAATTGGCTTGCTTAGTTAAGGTTTTATCGATCAACTAGAAAGTGACATTTTCCCTGTCAAATATGCATTAGAGTTAACGTACAGGAGTAAAAAAGTATTAAAAAGTATGTTGTCCACCCCTCTCCTCTCTCTCTCGCTCCTCCTCTCCCTCACATCAGGAACTGGGTTTGGTCATCACAGGAACTCTGCCTGTCTTCAACAAGACCAAGAGCAAAGATGACAAGAAGGGAGAGGTATTTAATTTAAGAAATATTATACCATGTAGCAGTTAAAGTAAGGTCAAGAGCATAATAAGAAAAGCATAGTAAAGTATGTTCTTAACTGTTTAAATACTACTCTCTCTCTCTCTCTCTCTCTCTCTCTCTCTCTCTCTCTCTCTCTCTCTCAGTACCAGAACCAGTTGATTCTGGGTGTAATGGGGATTGATGTATCTTTGAATGACATTAAGAAACTCACACCACGCTTCACAGTGAGTGAACAGTGAACACACACGCGCACGACACACACACACACACACACACACACACACACACACACACACACACACACACACACACACACACACACACACACACACACACACACACACACACACACACACACACACACACACACACACACACACACACACACTCACTTACAATACATCCCAAAACACTATCTATCTCACCCTATCCAAACAGCCGCATGTTCAATGGTGCAGTCCTTGTTCTCTCCCCGTAGAGCTGTTCGTGAGAGAGGGTATTGCATCACGTGTGGCATTCTGTTTTGATGTCTGCATCACAGTCTTCACAGACCAAACAGTCCCAGTTGACTTGTGCACTGGTTGCAAACACCAAGGCCTTCTTCAATCCCACATCATGGGCTATACCGTGTTTTTGCAATTTAGTCACTTTAACCACACAAATGTAGATAATTGTTTATCATCATCATCATCATCATCATATCATACTATAATTCAGTCAATGTCTGAATGTCTGTCTGTCTGTCTGTGTGTCAGAAACACCGCCATAGCTCCTCACTGCCTGCACCAATCGCTCCCACACAGGCATTGACCATAATAATATGGAGGGCGTAACGAAGCCCTTTTTTCGATTTGACACATTAATGATTAATAATGAATTTATTAGTGAATTAAAAATGGGGGGCAAATATCTCACAACGGGTAAGGGCTAGTAGGATCAATATAAGTAAATTAATATAGCCTATGATAACCCTTCCACAGTAGTAGCTTTTTGAGTGGTGCAAGGAACAGCAATTTCCGTCCATCCCTATGTCCGTCCCTATGTCGTCTAATTCCCCCACACAGTAACTCTGTCATTTCTCGACTGTTTCGGACACGGGGTGGCTCGCCGGAACCGGGCCGGCACCCTGGGCACCTTCCTGTGGGTCTGGAAGTTCCGGGGACCCCCACACGGAGTTGCACCACTTAGTTCACACATGCACGGGTGTGATTTTTCATATTTATCACACATTTTGTTATTTTCACCGTGATACATACTGTACGTGATGGGTTGATGAAATTGTGCATTTAAATATGCAAATTAGGCATTATATATGAAAATATGCAAAGAAAATAAAATATGAAAAAGCTACTACTGTGGAAGGGTTATCATATATTAATTTACTTATATTGATCCTATAAAAAATTTAATATAGGTATGGTTTTGCCCACTCAATAATTCATAATTAACGTTCCAATTTTGGAGCTCTGGCTCATGGACTAAGAATTGGTTCTGAACTGAACCGGTTCCCAACCGGTGAAAAAGGGTCCAATGTGTGCACATGACATGCCTGCACACTGGTGTCACTGATCACCTAGTTTTTCATGATGAACGTCCCTTAATTGGAATCTTTATTCTGCTTTTTCTGTATGTGAATCTTTCCATACGGAGTAGGGTTGCTAACTACGTGAAATTCAAATAAGAGACACCCAGCCATGGCGTGACGGGCATCCATTAGTCAAAAAAACATTAGCCAAAAATAGCAGATCTACGCAAGTTGTGAGCTTGTAGATGAGCAGGCACGTGCACACATAGACATCAAAGGAGGCTTGAGTCCCTGCCCTTTTACCCGTCTGTAAAACAACTGCCCTTTCCAGACCACGAATGCAGCACTTACTATGGTGAAAGAAATGCAAATGCCAAAATCCTTTCCATGCCATACCAGAAGGCAGCATTCAGGAGAATTCCTCTGAACTTGAACTCAGTATTTTGGTATTTTGGTATAATTGGTTTCGAAATCCATGTCATACACCGCATCTCCAGTAGATGAAGACTCCAGTATATAAAATAGGCGATCTTGTGTGATCAGCTATTTTCGCAAAATTTTGTCCAAAAGTGCCCTACGGGATTTCAGCCCCTGCATGTCTACACTCTCTGCATGTCCCTGTAGATGAGCTATTTTTGACTAAGAGATTTGGGCCAAAGTACAGAGACAACTCAGGTCCAGTTTACCAAGTCTAGAGACTTTACGTGGTTAGCAGCATATGTCAATCAATTAATCAAACTTTATTAAAGACACATGGTCCATAGTGACATAAAAGACATACAAATACAAAGACAAAGAAAGGCGGACATGGTCCACATATGAGCTTTGTTTGAGCTGTTTGAACTTGGAAGATGTGTCATTGATTGATTCCCCCAAATAAGGAACAAAGTGTGCTCCTTATCAGTTCAATAAGGGACACGTCTTTAAGTTTCCAAATAAGGGGCAATTCTGCATTTCCAGGAACGGTTGGCAACCCTAATACTGGGTGCCTTTGAAACAGAACCAGTTATTGCACATAATCTCAATTTCACAGCCCTCTTATCTCTCAGTATTTTTGTTTTATTCTGTCATTTATTTTCAATATGTTGTATTGATTTTTCCATTATACACGGACAGAACACATTAAACACAACACCACACAACTCAGCACAGTCGGAGAAAGGGAACAGGGGAAAACAATCAATACAGAATAAAAACTAAAATGAAAAAAGAAAAAAAAGAGATACATCTGTTGAACATCCTACAATTCTGAGTCTGCTATCACCACATCAAAACAAAGATAACCACCACAGCCCGACCTTAGCGTCTCATGTGCTTTGTATAAAGGCTCTAGCGTCTAGATACATATATATATATAAGGGCACATACATTCACAGGCATTTACATAGTGAAGAGTGAAGACAAGCTTTCCACATTTTGGTTATATTAGCTGTGAAGTGATACCTGATCCAGTTCAAGCTCAGTTCCTAACTGGTGTGCATTTCATACAGTACAGGAACCCAATATTTTAGCAATTTGCTATCAGGACCAAAGGCTGTGGAAGGCTGCCATAATGTATTTATTTTACATTTAAGGTACAATGGGGATATGCATGGCAGGTTTAAATTTGGAGTGATCAGGTGATAAATGCACTGATATTTTGAGTCACAATGGCCTGGTTTGAGTACAGATTGTTATAATTTTTAATTGTTCAAAGTATCCTCACTAGAGCTGGGACTCGATTAATTTTTTTTTTCTAATTAATCAGAGGCTTTGCGATTAATTAATCTAGATTAATCGCATTTTAATCGCATATCAATATTCAACCCGAGAACAGCGAGAAACCTTTTTTTTAATGTTTTTTGGTATCCCAGTGAATCAACGAATAGTGACTACAGGATACCACTCATTTTCAACATTTTATTGTCGTTAATATACCTGTTGTGGAAATAATAATAAAAAGTCACCCCATTCTGTGTTGCCTAGAACTGGAGGTCTGAAAAAATATTAGTAACAGTAACAAGTACATCTCAGTGACATCACAAAGCTGTACTTACTTCATATTATTACTGTTTTTTGTCAGACCTCCAGTTCTAGGCAACACAAAATGGGGTGACTTTTTATTATTTCCAGTTTTCAGTACTATAGAAAAGCGCCCAGTGAGAAACGTTCCGCGGTGAAAAAAAAGGTGCGATTAATTTATCTGTAGTTAATCGCGATACATTTTTCTGTAGTTAATTAATCTAAATTAATCGCAATTAGTCCCGGCCCTAATCCTCACACATATCTTCTGAATCTCTATGTCTGTCCCAGCTCCTGTAGACCAACGTCAACGGCATAATAATTCCTCATACTGTGGGTGGAGAAAAGTGTCAGGTGTGATGTGTGATAGGAAAGTATCAGCGAGAATGAAAGGGAAGGTGTACAAGACGGTGGAGGGAGACCAGCTACGTTGTATGGTTTAGACTTTAGAGACAGTCGCACTGAGGAAAAGACAGGAAGCAGAGACTGAGGTTCTCTCAGGGAGTAACAAGGATGGATAGGATCAGGAATGAGTATCAGAGGATGTATTTTGGAGATACAGCCAGAGAGGCCAGACTGAGATTGTTTGGACACGTACAGAGGAGGGATAGTATATTTCGGTAGAAGGATGTTGAGGTTGGAACGGCCAGGCAGGAGGCCTAGACAGAGGAAGACCAAATAGAAGATGTATGGATGTAGTGAAAGAGGACATGAAGTTATTTGGTGTGAGAGAAGAGGAGGCAGAGGACAGGGTGAGATGGAGGCAGATGATTCGCTTTGGCGACCCCTGAAGGTAAGCCGAAAGGAAAAGAAGACTGCTGATTAATATATCTCCTGGGGAACAAAACAACCACTTATTGATATTGGCTACGTTACATAGGAGGTATTGTTTCTTAATATAATTTATCTTATCTGAAAGAAAAGAAGAAGGTCATTCCTTAGCACATCATATTTCTGTACTGTACTGTACTGTATCGGATCAAAGGACTCCACCCTCAGAAAGATCTACTTAGGAAGAGATACTGAACCCTTTGAATCCCATTGCTTGAAACCGGAATCTAAGACACTTGGTAAAAAACAAGATTAGTAATTATAACTGATGTAAAGCAGATAATAAGAAGTCGTCCTATGATATCTTGTACTGCCCTACAGGCCGTGTTTTTCTGTGCTGTGTTGTTTTGTATTTCAACAGACTGAAGATGAATATCTTTCGGGACAATAATTATTATTATTATTATTTGGATGATGCAAATGAGGGAGAATGTTTAGACTTTAAACTCTCTGCCCAATCATGGAGGGAGTTCCAACGCTCCAGGTCCAGCTTGATTTGATCCAAATAATGGATTAAAATTGGATTTGAACAGTGGATGGAACACCTGTTCTATTCAGTGAGTCACCTTAACAATATTTAGAAGTAAAATGTCATAGTTTTTCTCCTTTGTTCTTCTCCTGCTTCAGATTGGCCCCAATGGATACTACTTTGCCATCGATCCCAATGGCTACGTGCTGCTCCATCCCAATCTCCAGCCAAAGGTACAGTATATGGCATGTGCAATCTCTCAATACAAACCTGGACGTCGGCCAAACGGGCACACATGCTATCTGCTCGGATGGGCAGGGTATATACCGTATTAGCATTCCATTTGATAAATAGCACGCAGGCTAGCAGATGGTGTGGTTGAATTTAAAACTTTTCCATGTGCTGTCACCTCATCAATCGTGGCATTGAGAGCTCATTCTCCAGTTAAAGAGTGTGATTTGAAATCATCAGCCGTCTCATGTCAGCCACTGGGTCGAGATAATGATGTAAATGCAGGCTTATGGCAGCGTGCTGGAATATATGTTTTAGAATGACGCAGGGGAAGAGAGGTTTACGTGGCAGATGTCTACAGATGCTTTCTAAAGTGAAAAAGAAAAAAATCCACGCTAGAACACAATTTCATGTGTGCAATTCCACATCGAAGCCACTACAGTGAGTGGTATTGCTAGGGCTTGAGGCAGTTTCATCAATAGCCATAAACAAATCTTTCCCACAGCTGGGAAACGGATCAGTACACAGTAAATCAGGCACTCATCTTGTGGACTTGTGCAATGTTGAATATTTTACATGCATTTAGCTTCTTTTCAGTTTGATGGTTAATAGTATCGCAGCTGAAAATTGTCAGTGCTTTCCACAACATTGGTTTCCCATTTACTGACAACGGAACCGTGCTTGGCCGAGTCGCTTTCTTGTGAACATCATCGAGAGAATCTTGGTTTTCTCGCTTCTAGCTACAGGAACGCCTTGTTCATGTTCACAAGTCTAGACTAAATCTGACATCTGTTTTGCCATACGAGTTTTGCCTTTCATCTCGCATAACAATGGACTTGGTTTTGAGGCTTAAAAGTGAAACTTTTTTTTAATGCTAATAGTAAAAGGCCCTCTATCCATTGACACATTTTTCAGCCAAAGTTCTCAACCTACAAGTACTATAAGATGTCAGGTTATGCACTACCTGAGCTATACCCACCCCGTTTAGCCATATCTTGACCTCTCACAGACCATGACTGATAAACGTAACGACACGTCTAGCCATCGGCAGGCATTACAATGCGACCTGGGAGGAATTATCCATGACCCAGTATTGGGTCCTCCTGACCCATCCTCTCAGTACAAGGCCCGTCCCAGCTAGCTCAGCTGCCTCAGCAGCCCCAGGCAAAGCAAGCATGGCTCTGAGAGGCCGCAGAGTGGCCATGTGCTGCCCAGGCATGAGCAGCGTGTTTGGGGGTCATTGTGCTCCGAGGGGGCCTCTCCGGATCAGAGAGGCTGGTTCCCCCCCAGAGACACATGTTCACATATCATCTCCTCCAGACACGGTGCCTCACATTCAAATCAACAAAGACACTCGCTCATGGATCCAATCTCTACGCCACTTAACCCTGAGCAATGCAACACATACGCTGTCGTGTGTGTATAGGACGTGCATGTGTATTAGCTTAAATGTATGTATGTGTGGATGTATTGTTATTTCACTGTGCCGTATGTGATGGGTCCGCACTGTGGTACATGTACATTTAGTACTGTACTTTTTGAGGTTTGAGGTTTTGAGGTGTTTTTTTTACTTATTATTTCAGATTTTCAATACTTTTACTTCTACTCCACTACAGCTCAGAGGCAAATATTGTACTTTTACTCCATTACAATTATTTGAAAACTTATGTTACTAGTTACCACTTCAGCCCTATATTCTATTTGAAAAAAGCCGATCTAAAAGGTGTGAGCTTGTAGATCTGCTATTTTCAAAAAATAAATGAATGTAGCCGATACATTTAGAAAACTGGGTAAGGAGTACTTTTACTTTTGTTACTTTGAGTACATTCTGATGCCAATACATACGTACATTTTTAATACTGGACTTTTTTACTTGTAATATTTTCACATTACTTATGGTATTGATAGTTTTACTTAAGTACTTCTTCCATCACTGTGGGTGGGTGTGTGCTTTAGTGCATTTGCTGTGCACGCGCACACGTGTTTAAATGCATGTTTAATTGTGTGATAAAGCATGGCCATTTGTGTGGCATGCACTGCCAAAGAAACATTTCAAAGTGGCTCAGCTGGAGAGTTAACGTGTTTTGACAGTGGCGGTTGGTGGTCTCATGTGACTGTGACCATACTGAAACACTTCCTCACAAAGCCCTCACTGTACTGCTAAGCCATCACACTCAACTTGTCTCCGTAACTGTGCATCTTCTCCCATCATCGCACCACTAGAAAAGGACCCAAAATAGGAACCTCAGGGTCAAAGATAAGTACGCCGTCACCTTCCACGAGGTGAGTCGTGCAGAAGCAGTGGATTACTGTAGCTAGAGTTAGTCATTGTAGAAAATGTCTTTGTTTTTGCCATTATTGTGTGTTGAGCTATATAATTCTCCTTAGTCATTGGCATAATTAGCAGTAGTGAAAGTATATAGGACTACATTTGGAAGAGTCAAGGCTGTATTGTGACACGCATTCTCCTAAGTTTGTTGTGTTTGTGTGTGTGCGTGCGTGCGTGCGTGCGTGCGTGCGTGCGTGCGTGCGTGTGTTTGTATACAAGACAAGGGTGGAACCTAGAGGAAGTGAGTGATGCTGATGATAACTCAATGCTTCCTGTCTGACTCGGTTCTGTCCCTCGCTCTGTCTGGCTATGTCCACCCCGTCTGTCCGGACCACCCCCCCACCGCCCCCCCCCCCTTCTCTCTCACTCTCTCTGGGAAATTAAAGCCTGTGGGAGACAGGCTTCACCTGAAACGTGGGAGAGACAGGCTTAATTCAGCTGAAACACATCTCTGCCTTTACGGCAGAGTAAATGTTCTGCCGTTCTGCCTCCTCGTACGAATTCATCTAGGCGCCGCGTTGTCAAACAAATCTCGCGTCGTTTTCATATCTTCTGTCTTCTATTAGAATACTGAGCAGAGAGTGGGAGCAGAGGGTGTGCTTGGCAAGTGGTGCTATGAACCACATTCATCACGCGATCACACGCACGTGAATACATGCACGCACGCACGCACGCACGCACGCACGCACGCACACACACACACACACACACACACACACACACACACACACACACACACACACACACACACACACATACACACACACACACTTTATGAGTTATTTCCATAATGCTCTCACTATCCCAGGGAAATAGTTTTTTGTATATATTCTCCATTTTTTCATCAAGCCCTGGGCGATGTGCGCAAGGTTTCTCATACAGGCTGGGCTGTCAATCACTTTCTTGATTGGCCCAGTCAGATGTGGGAGGAGTGTGTGGATGCTGTGGCTGACCTCAGTCCTTTGAACATTTCTTGCTCCTCCTCAGCTGTCTCTGTGTTTGATTATGTTTGTACAGAAAGTATATTTCAAATTCCTCACACACCCAGCATGCACCCCTTCTGGAGTTTGGAGTTTTATTTCAATATCTCACCCCCGTGCCACCTTGCTACGCACGCACGCACGCACGCACGCACGCACGCACGCAATGATAGAAGAGATCACATCCATACCGGGGACACTCCATTGGACACATGCAATGATCACTCATGTCCGGCCAGTCCATCAAAAACCTGGGTGAGCGAGTGTCCAGTTTTCCCACTGGGTTTCCTTTTGAACCCAAGGATGTATACGGGCTCTGATTCCTGTCATCATTATTCAGCATGCTCAAAAGATGGGAAATGCGCACGCACGCACACACACACACACACACACACACACACACACACACACACACACACACACACACACACACACACTCTCTCTCTTTCCCCGTCTCATTTGATCTTTTCCTCTATGTTTTCATTCATTCCTCGTTCTCGTGTCTCTTATCCCCTCCTCTGTTGTGTGTTTGATGTGTACAGTGCAGTGTACCTCTCTTCATCTTTGATTCTGTCTTTTCTCCTTTTTTCTTTTTTTATGTCATCGTCTTCATCATCTTCCTTTGGTGCTCTGCTTTTTTCTCTCTCTCTTTCGCTGCATGGCCCGCATTGAACGTAAGCTGAACTCCACTCACTCATCCTACTCATTAGTTCTTCTGTAGGATGCTTTGTTCGTTTGGTGTGATTCATGCACTTACGTTAGATACCTCTGTCTTGCATGCATTTACCTCATAGAGATTTATACAGTATATATAAACTAGAGTGCAGACAGACAGCCCCGCCCCCACTATTCATTTCAATGGATGTTGCTCAGTGGCGATTGAAGGACCCGGAATAACGCTCTACTTGTTTTATTTTTTTAATTTGACCACCAACATTTGGTGGTCAAAAGTGCTAATGAGCAGTTTGAGCTTTGGCCAGTATAGAGTTTGGCGGCTTCACCGTCTGGGGCTTCATTTCCCTCCTACCTCCATCCTAAAACCTGAGTTATCCTTCTACAAGCTCACAGCAAGCTTGGAGAAGCTCACCAGCTCAACCAGCGTGCAACTGAGTTTAAAACAGGCACGTTCTACATGTATGCTGTCAAATGGAGGCACGAGTCTTTCCCGTGAGATGAAATTAGAATTGGCTAGAACCAGATGGCTTACACTCTCTCTCTCACTCCCCTCCTTAGCAGCTCAACATATTCCGTCAGAGGTTTGTTGCTTGTGTACAAATGGAAGCAATAAATGTAAATGTGTGCTGCAGGACACATTAGTATCACGGTGTCATCCCGAGCTTTTTGTAATGGGAGTTTGTGAA
This sequence comes from Protomyctophum parallelum, assembly GCF_964188405.1. Classification (NCBI taxonomy): domain Eukaryota; kingdom Metazoa; phylum Chordata; class Actinopteri; order Myctophiformes; family Myctophidae; genus Protomyctophum; species Protomyctophum parallelum. Next base: position 16,573,901 of record NC_139700.1, on the reverse strand, counting down.
CTTTGCCTGTGAGGTCTGGTGAATAAAATGCTTAGCTCTATCCCCGAGGCCGGCCTGGTATCACGTTCCATATACTGCTGTTTTATAGAGAAGCGCTATATTACTGCTACCATTTAATATCACCATAAACCCACTGAGACATATTGGGTTTTTAAGAGGGGGACATTAACAGGGTCGCGTGTCAGTTTGTATCAAATTTGATTCAGCTGGGGGCCATTATCATGGATCTGTTGTCAAAGGACCGCCATGTTGTACCTGCTAATCTCCTATATGTCCTCGAGTCGATCAGGTTCAAGTCAAGTTTACGAAAGTGTCTCTCATTGGCCCCAAGTTGGAACACGACAGGACTTTTTATGGCTCAAATAAGAGAAGTCCACTGCAAGTTAATTTAATGGAATTGTGCTAAGGAGGACATGGGGCAGTATTTCACTCAGTCCATGGCCCATCGCCCTGGTTAGGAGCCAACAATGAATAACAACAATTAAATGGTCTAGTGCGTTTTATAACTTTTTACTGTAACAACTCAGCAGGCTTCAGATGGGCCGATACAAAGGCGCTTTATGACTTCATAACATTAGCCTGTGGCTAAATGGATAAAAATGTACATAATCCAACCCGCGGTGGATTAAAATAATACTGGGCTGGTTTGTTCACACTGAAATCCCAAATGCACTTAAATTATTATTATACTTTTTTTCACAGTTTTGTTTATTCAAGATTTCAGGGTATACAGTAAATCAAATAATATGACAATGTATGTGACACACCCATACGGAACATACCAAAGAGATAACATGTACATATAAATGGCGTGACCACTATATGCAAAATATTGTGGTAGCATAAAAGAAAAATAAATTGTATAGTCATATGCTAACAGGGAAGTGACACTGATAGTTACAAACCACATAACCTGACAAGACAAACATACGACAAGACAAGACAAGGATGCCTTGGCTTGAATACAGCAACACAATAAATGTAATGAAAAACAAAACGATAACAAACATTTGAACAACAGCACAACATCACAGATGCAAATAGTACTACATGAAAAAGGTGCAGTCACTATGTAGTGTGTCCTCAAGAAGCACCATAAATGTCTAGAGCTATTGAGGCCAATCGAACCAGTTCCAGAATGTCCTGAACCTTAAAGGTTCCATTTGTAGTACTAAAGTTCTCAACGGGCCGAAAAATTAAGGCCCGGCCCTACCCTACCCAAACTGGTCGGCCCGAGTCTCGACCTGACCCTAAGAATTAGCATAATGTTAGGCCCGAAGCCCGATAAAGCCTGACTAAAAAATAAAATAAAAAAATAAACGCCACTAAATGGCCAGCGAAGCGGCGCGCGCTGTGGATCAGTGTGTGTCTGTGACTCTGTGTGAGAGTTCAATGGACTTATCCGAAATAAAGGATTTATGTAACTCACGTTAGACTGTTAATGTTCCATTTCCATCATTCTAATGGATTCCATTTCCAGTGGTGGTGAGTAGCCTAAACATGAGCTCCAGCTCAAACGAGGCGCGCCGCCACGCAGATGGAAGGCGGTTATAATACTAAGCATTTTGGAAATCAAATAGCCTGTAGTAGACTGCAGTGGACTGTAACATTGCGTGGTCAACTCATCACACACTTAAGTGTAGCGTTTACAGATATCATTTATATGAATCGGTTGGTGACGGTGATTAATGATTAGGTTATTCATCGCAGCCAGCTGGGTTTAACGAGATAGCTCAGTGCAACATGACGAAAACCTGACGCTTCAGCTATCGTGTGTAATCCGATTGATCTTATAAAACATTTAAGCATATGGCAAGTTAACTGGTTAGAAGCTCATTTGGTGTGCACTGCAGACCAGAGGTTGTTTATACCTCTCTGCTGTGCTGCCTGCGTGCAGTAGGCCTAATGCCAGCCAGTGCGCTGCCACCCGCCTCCACTCGTCCTCCTGTCACTTCTTCATAGGCTAATAAATACATGTATTGTAGGCTATAGCCTACACATTACACAAATAACAGCTATTTTTATTTTAATAACATTCTTAGAAGAAAGGGGGGGAAAAAGAAAGAAAAAATCACGGATAATCACTGAGCCTGAGGCTCGGCCCGGCCCGACTAATTAGCATAATTTTTGGGCCTGTCCCGGCCCGAAAATGTCGGGTCGGTACTGGTCGGGCCAGGTCGGGGTTCGGGCAGAATTTGAGAACTTTGTACGCTCTCAGGGGGTCCTTGAAAACTTTAAAGATGGAGTGCCGTGATTTATTTTTGAGTGGTGCAACCACTCCCTTACGAAGCTATGTGTGTGGGTGGGTGGGTGAGTGGCTGGCTGGCTGGGTGGCTGGGTGCGTCTGAGCACGAAAACAGCATTGTTGTTTTTCACCACCTGTGCGCAACCTAACACACACACACAAACACACACATGCACATATTCACTGTATATTATGGTGATTTCGGGTGTGCCAGTACAGTACAGTACAGTAGAGGGACCCCCACACAGTAACTCTGTCATTTCTCAACGCTCGCCGGAATCGGGCCGGCACCCTGGGTGAGTTCCTGTGGGTCTGGAACACCCCTTGGTGTGGTTGTTATGTGCAATGACGGCTTTCCTTTGTATTCCTTCCTGGAGGCTGAAACCTTGACAGTCAAACCTGCCAATGAAATCAGTGATATAGACTAGAGACATCACAATAATCCCCTAACCCTTCCCCCTTTATCATACAATAACAGCTGTGTGTGCGGCTTCAGTTCAGGTGGATCACCACCACCCACCAGGCAAACCAGGCATGGTGGGCGTGTCATCCGTGTCCACATAAAAATGTCATTTTAACAAATACTGTACACTTTTTTGAAAAAAATATTCTTCCTTTTATAATAATAGTACCTGATGATAATGTTTTAGGGTGGAAACATCACAGCACTCCATCTTTAAAGTTTGAGAACCACTGGTGTGTAGAGTACGTCACACATTTAGGAAAAACAAGTAGCACAAAAGTGACATATAGTTTGTAGTGTAGTTGAAAATGTGTCATTGTGTGACTGTGCTGCAGTGTCCATGTCTCATATTATATGACCATTTCCTCAGAACCCTAAATTCCAGGAGCCTGTAACCCTGGACTTCCTGGATGCTGAGCTAGAGAATGACATCAAAGTGGAGGTACATGCATGCATGCACGCACACACACACGCACATACATGCACGTGCGCGCGCACGCACACACACACACACACACACACACACACACACACACACACACACACACACACACACACACACACACACACACACCCTAAGCATAACTTTAACTGCATACCTATCCTTAACCCATAACTCTAAATCCTTGACCTCACCCTAAAATAACCCCTTGAAAAGGTAGGGCCAGTGAAATGACGTTGCTTTACAGGATTTCAGCTAGCGTTCAACTATCTGTCCTTGCAAGTACACTGTACAAGCGCGGCGCGTGCACGCACAGTCACATGCACGCATGCACGCACGCACGCACGCACGCACGCACACACTCTCTCTCACACACACAGTCACAGACCCATGTGGCAGATGTCTCCGCTCCTCATAAAACTATCATGATCAGTCTCCTGGTGTGATTTACGCACTGTCTGTAATAGTTTTAAGACTATAAGAGTAGAACGAGAATGAAATGCTCTCTCTCTCTCTCTCTCTCTCTCTCTCTCTCTCTCTCTCTCTCTCCCTCTCCCTTTCTCTCTCTCTCTCTCCCTCCCTCTCCCTCTCTCTCTCTCTGTAGATCAGGAGAACCATGATAGATGGGGAGATAGGTGAGCAGACCATTGAGACGCTGGTGAAGACGCAGGATGAGGTAAGAGCGTATAAATACAGTGGTAACTAACTGATGTAGCCCACAAAGTACCAACCACTTTTATTTTGTTATGGTCCTTTTTATGGCATTAGCCCTTTGTAGAAGTCCCGCCATCAGGCAAACATTCTGCATTAGTGATGCTGTGGCTGCACCACGACGGCATGGGCTTCGTGACTCTCAACTGTTTATAAAAAAGTATAGATTATTATCGAAAACACAAAACTTGTGTTTGTCCAACAACTGGTTGCCAGATCTTCCCATTGTATCTTCAGATATAAACAGCTACAATTTTGAAAATGTAAAAAAAAAAGATAATTGAGGTACGGTACAGCCCGGGGGGGGGGGGGGGGGGGGTTGGCACAGCAATGCAGCATGTTGGCAGTGTGTTGTTACATTCAGGCAAGACCACCTACAGTCTCTGGTCTGCAAGTCCCCTTGGAGTGATACCAGTCTAACGGTTAATATAATCACGTCTCTTGATTAGTATACATGAACAAATAATAATAGTTTAATTAAATGATATCATGAGCCCTGATGAAGATGTCAAAACATTTGTTTTAAAGTAATACATTAATTAAAAACAATCATTGAATCGAAACAAGACCGCAGGGACTTTTTTTTTGGTGCTGTCCCTTTTGGACTGAGCGTTTGACTGTAGTACTCTGTTGCCGTTTTTTACATTTATGTTCAATAAAGTATTCAATCAATCTGTCTGTGTCCCAACGACAGAGGTATATAGACAGAGGTGTGAGAACCTACACTTGGGCACCGGTCAATGGGACAGACTACAGGTAAGGAGACTAAATCCATTGCCAGCTACAGAACTTTCCTGTATTATCGCATCTACAGTATATCGTTTGTAAAGTTCTTAGATATACAGTATTTTCTTCCCATTGTTGGACTAGTGTATTATTATTTTTTTTTATTGAAATAATGGGGTTTGTTTTGTTTTAAATTGATATGTGCAGATAAAGAGTTGTGTGTTCGGTGGAGGACACGTTTAGGCCAACAGGGGTCAGTCTCTAGTTTCTATCACACTGTGCTGTGGAATGACTTCAGCGTCTCCCTGGCCAGTGGCAGTACTGGTGGAAAAAGTACTCACTTTACTTAAGTAAAAGTTTAAATACCGCAATGTAAAAGTCCGGTATTCAAAATGTAGTAGGCTATTGGTGTCAAAATGCACCAAAAGTACTCATTATGCAGAATGTCCCATTTCACAAGTTCAAAATGTATAAAGATCTTTAGAAAATAGCAGATCCACAAGCTCACAATGTGTCGCTTGTGCTTGTGATTGTGAGCTTGTAGATCGGCTATTTTCAAAAGGCCAAAATATAGGACTGAAGTGGGTAATGTATGTTTTGTAATTAAATCAAAATCTACAAAGTAACGAGTAAAAGTACAATATTTGCTTCTGAGATGTAGTGGAGTAGAAGTAAAAGTACTGGAAATTGGAAATACTCAAGTAAAATACATGAAACTTTTACTTAAGTACAGGCTACTTAAAGGTGTAGTGAAATGAAAGATAAGTTTTTCGCACTTTTAGACCATATCCGTGGTCATCCTATATGGGCATACCAACAATGGATGCCAAAAAATTGGACATTTTTCATTTGTGTGTATTTTTATATCAAAAGTCCATAAAGATTTAATTGAATTACTAACGAAAATGTACTGTGTGATGACGTGTAGAGGTACACATCAATAAAAGCCAATACAAATTAAGCTCACCCATTTTATTCCCATTGCGGCATCGTCCTCCAAACACAGCTGGTCTTGATTACAGAACTACTCAGTTTTTAATCTCATTCAAGATGACATCCAGACTTAATCATCACGCTAAAATATGTATTGTATATACATTTTTAATAATCCCATGGCTTTGCTACACGTCTCTCTGTCACTTTGTTTACAAATGACACTGCATTTTTTTACGTCCCATAGCTCTGATTGGTTTAGAAACTAAGATTCTGCCATTTGAGGCTGAAACTTCAAAATAAAATGCCAAAATTAACCATTTCACCACATCTTTTTTTTTTTTTTTTAAGATATTTTTTTGCGGCTTACGCCTTTTATTGATTTTTGAAGGGACAGACAGTAGGCTGACAGGAAACGGGAGAGAGATGGGGGATGACATGCAGTAAAGGCCGTGTCGGGTCCGGGAGTCGAACCCGCGGCACACTGCGACTGGATTACCAGTCCGGTGCCCAGACCGTTACGCTACGGCCTGGGCCTTTCACCACATCTTTAAGTAAATGTACTTAGTTACTTTCCACCACTGCTGGGTATGAGAGCATTTTGTGTGTCTTCAGTGAACAGGTAATGCAATTTGAATTGTCTTATGATGAGTCTTTCAAGTTTTTTTAAATATTTATTTCTCCCAAATATGGGTGTATCCACAGTTTATATAATTTTTAGACAGAATTAATTAAATTCTATTGGATTACCCAATTTCTTGATTAGACCTTAAAATGACGCAGGGATAGAATTAAAAACTATTGCTATAAAATGTAGTTTTCACTTTGGGGGACTTGACTCGCTTCCAAACATCCTTCATTCCCATGAGTTTAACTCACTAAAACACAGAGTCACAAAAAATTGTGACTGTTGTTTTGTTTTGCTTTTCTCTTCTTGCCAGTCTAGCCCTTGTTCTGCCTAAATACAGCGAACACTTCATTCAAGCTAAACTGGGGGATGACATGAAGCAAGCTTTGTGTGAGTACAGAGTTTATGAGTTACCATCAGTCCAGTATCAGTATCAGTATGATAGAAAACATGGCAAGCATCCATGTTTTATTATTTTGTCATGGTACATGGTGCATTACAACTATTCCTATATCCCAGTGGTTTTCAACTTGTGGTCCGGGGACCACCAGTGGTCCTTGAGGGCGTTCCAGGTGGTCCCCAGCTAAATGATGGAGAGTTTGTAACCAAATGGACCCTTATAGATCTTTAACTCTTGAGAGCATAAAATGAAACCAAACTACTCAACTTGGTTTAATTTTATGCTCTCAAGAGTTACATTATTGTTAAACATCTGCATTACTCAATGTACAAGAAGTCTACACAATTAAACAATGTGAAGAATTTCGATCAACGACCACAAAATATTCTTTCGTTTTGGGTCTGAGAGGCTAAATCTCATCAAATGCTGGTCCGTGGGTCAAATGCAGAATAAATAATGTGCCTTGAAATGAAAACGGTTGAAAACCACTGCTCTATCTCATAGTAGAATTGCACTAGGTGACGCACTTCCAAGGATATGACCTAAGACTACAGGTCATAAGTATCCTTGGAAGTGCTACAGTTGTTTTGACGCATTGGCGTCGTGCGTCTAAAGTAGCCAATCTAGCGGAGCTCACAACAAAGTCCTCGGTGAGGCCTCTTCATTTCAGTGGATCTCTCCTTTGTAGTCCACAGCACTGGTCAGTTGCCAGTCCCCCCCTCACACACACACACACACACACACACACACACACACACACACACACACACACACTGTACACATACTTCCCCTCTGCCACTACACCAGGCAGGCCTTTTGATCTTGCCTGTTCCTTGGTCTCTCTCATCTCTAGTTCTCTTCTCTCTTCTTTTGGCACGGCCCTTCTTGGCTGGAAATAAGACAAAGTCTCCTTTACCCACCCGCCACTACCAGCCGCCCCCTCGTCGCCGCCACCACACACACACACACACACACACACACACACACACACACACACACACACACTCACACTCGCACACGCAGACACACACACACACACACACACACACACACACCTCCTCCTTGGTAGTCCATCGTTGTCGAAGATGACTCAGCTTCCTTGTGCTGTGGGTTTGGTAGTGGTTGCTGGTAACGATGCCACCTTATTAATCCCGATTCTGGCACCACATATCATGCCACAGAGTAGACATGTGAGGCTTGGATCAGGGGACTGAGGTGGGTACTGGAACAGCACGGAGGTGTCTTTGCTGGCGCCGTGCCACCCTTTGCTGCGTGCGTTTCTCCTCAAGGTGTGTGACCCCTTCATAGCATAAGGAACGCCAGAGTGGACGATTTTCTGCGGCTGACTCCAGATCATTGGGTTTGATGTTACACCTGTCGTATCTCTCCTGTTCTGAAGAAATAAAAACCAGCGTGCAGCCGTGTAGGGAGAAAGACCAGGTCAGGATACAAAAGAGTGAGTTTAAAACAGGCGTCTTTATTTGCAGTAAAAAGAGCGATCCAGGCGTCAAGACAAATCACAAAGGAAAAACCGTCCTCGGGGGACTCTGGAGAAAACACACAGTAACTCGGCAAAGTGAGTACCGGAACCAGCAGTAACCCCCGATCAGAACCCAAGCCTTTGCTTATATATTGTAACTAGTCCCTCCTCTCCTCGGGCATACAGCAGGCGTTTCCTGTCTTTTGACCAATGAGATAGCTCTTTCCGGTTGGAGAGAGAGGCGGGACTAGTCTAGCAGAGAGGACAACAATGCCTGATCCTGTTTCAAATGAATACATAGTTTAAAGACTTAAATGTAAACTGAACAGATTCTTATGAACATGGTTAATCGTAACTAAAGGTATATGAAACGGAAACATAGGAAATGTTTAACGGAACTATAAAATAAAACTGAACACTCTCTTTTAAGAAGTAACACTCTGATCTTATAGCACATTTTAAATCGGTACGAATTGCACTCCCTATGAATAGTTATAGCGTCTCATTATTCTCTTATACCAACAGATTGTTAAAAGTCATTAAGTTTAAACTGTGGAATAGTTTTACCCAGTGTTTTAAGTCTGACCAAGAGTAGCCTACCAAATGGAAAATTCCAGACTCTCCACCGCAGGGAAGGGAGCTTCAAAGGGTTTAAAACAATGGCCTTGGATTCAGGTGTGAATCGTAAATGCTTCCTGTCTCTGAGAATTTGAGAGAGAGCCTTTTGTGAATGAGATAGCATTTAAACACATTTCACTGACTTAGTGACAATAGTACCTTGGTTAGTTAGCTCATTTATAGAAATTATACGACACACCTCTTCAGCGTCTGTTTCAACTGGTCTTCATATCGGACCACCAGGCTTCCTGTTGGCTGACAATATCTGTCCATAAAACACCTGACGAGGCAAGCGGCATCCGGTTGACGTGGCCCACCCACCGGAGTTGCCTCTGTTGCTGATGGAATCAGTGCGTTGGAGAATGTCAGTGTGTGGGACACGGTCCTGCCAGGTGATGCCAAGAATGCGTTGGAGACATCTGATGTTAAGTGCATCAAGGCGCCTGATGTGACGTCGATAGACGGTCCACGCTTCTGACCCATATAGCAGTGGTGTAGACACGCACACTGCCCTGTAGACTGCAACTTCCGTTAGTGTTCTTAGACACACACACACCACCTTCTCCTACGTTACCCTCCCCATCTCTGTAGGACCCCACCCTTTCCTCTATGATTCCATGGACCAACTCTGACCACTTCCCTCTCTCGCACTTCAACTATTCTGTCCCGAGCCCAGAGATGGGTATAGCTTATTAGTATACAACTCCCTGGATGTGTTCTCTCTCTCTCTCTCTCTCTCTCTCTCTCTCTCTCTCTCTCATTTCATTCACACTGTATTGTTACTTCTGACTTGATCTTGATGTGTATTATTATTCTCCTCTCTGTCTGTGTTTGGAATCTCACAGCGTCTTCTTGGGGCAAGTACTCTCTTCTCTATTTCTCCTGTGTTGGTTCTTCTCTGGCCTAGTCTGTCTTTATGTTTTTTTGCATGGATACTGGATGGATGGATGGACAGTCAGATGACTTTAGTTATTTCAAATCACCTGTAAGAGAGATAATCACAGAGATAATCACAGCATCATCACCCAGGGCTTGAACTCAACTCAACTTACGTGACTGTACGGACATTTCAAAATAAGTTCCATGTTGTCTGCACATGCATTGATTTAAAGTTATGATTACGGTGGGGCAATTTAAACCAAGCCTGTATACGCCGAGGTTCAAGCAGGGGACCTTCTGACTCACATATTGTTGCTGTCGGGAGGAAACCACCTAACTCTATTTTGGAGGTTTTTCTTTTTCTTTTGCATAAATCAGTGGTATTGAACACCCTTTGCATCTGTGTGTTGGTTAAAACAATATTAAACCAATGAAAAGTTTTAAAAAGCGCTTCGGACAAAACCTCTTAACTCCATTGGACCCTCAAAATGTCTGCTAAAGCAGCTAACTCCACCACCTCTCCTTTTCCTCCTTCTCCTACAACTTTTTTTTGTTTCTGGGTGTATTCGCACATGTAATACCTCCATCCTGACTAATTCAGGTGTATGGAATTCGTTTCTGATAGTATTTTAACCATTTTTGGTGTCATTGACCTTGAAAGGTCATGGTCAAGGTAATTTTGCCATTCCGAAGACCTTGGTCATAACCTGGCCATTGTTAGTGAGTAAGAACAGGTGCAATAATAATAATAATAATAATAAAACTTTATTTGTATAGCACCTTTCATGACATGAAATGCAGCTCAAAGTGCTTTACAGAACAATGGAGAATAAAAGAAAAGCAAGGCAACGACATTAAAAAACAAGCAGTAATGCAGTACAGTGAGGCCATGAAAAATAAAAAATACAAGATCAATTAAAGGCAATGTTGTAGAAGTGGGTCTTGAGCTGAGCTCAAGTCTAATGCAACTAATTGTGACATTTGCAATTCATTTCTGATACTATTTTGACCATTAAGGATCATCTTGTCATTGAGATATCAATATAAATGTTTTATTCAATAATTCAATTCCGATTGTTGTCATTACTGTCACTTTTATTGTATTTTTTCCACAATTATTTGTTTTATTTATAACAAGACATGAACCTAAAAATATAACAATTATAAATGTCCCCATACAATCAAAACAAAATCAAATAACAATTTCACACAAAGTGCACCATTCTGTGCATGCAAGTTTGTGTGATGGGTTTTTACTTTTTACATAAGTAAAAAAGGGGTTTAAAGGGGTTTTCCATGGCAAAATATTATGCATGGAACTCCATCAGCACAGCAGCCACATCGTCGAGTGTCACTTCCCTGCACACTTGCATACTGTGGCAAACTGGGTGGTAAGGGTTTCAGACATTTTGATGGCAGGAGTGTACCAAAGTGCTTGGGTTCCTTTGCTGTCTCAAGCAGGTGGCAAGCCCTATGCACCAGAAAGCACCTTGTTGGATGTGACCTCTGATCACACTACTTGCGGGAGGGAGAGCATCAATTCCAGCACTGGCACAGGTATAGCTTTCCACCCTGAGGTCATCAAATGTCTCAACAGTTGTACTTGACCTGGCTCCCGCCCAGACACGCACCAAGTACTGCAATGCTGCATCTTGTTCTGTCAAGGTGTCTGACTCTCCAAATGAGTCAGACATGGGCTATAGCCCATCTCAGACGGCATACTATAGCACGCCGTTTTTCATCATTTTTGAGGATTTGAAAAAAAGACGAAAATCACTCAATGGACTATAGCCCATGGTCTCGGATTGATTTTCGTCTTTTTTTCAAATCCTCGTTTTTCATCATTTTTGACCATGGGCTATAGCCCATCTCAGACGGCATACAATAGCATGCCGTTTTTGAAAAAAAAGACGAAACAATGGTATTTACTTTCAAGACCGATTTCAGGAGAATAAAACAAACGCAGTATGAAATGTCTGGAACCAGTGGCTCAGTGTGTTAGAACACTGCCACATGATTGGGAGATGGTGAGTTCAAACCCAACCCTACCCGAGTCTTTACTTTCAAGACCGATTTCAGGAGAAGAAAAGAAACAAAAAAGCAGTGTGAATTTTCTGCAACCAGTGGCTCAGTGTGTTGGAACGCTGACACATGATCGGGAGATGGTGAGTTCAAACCCCACTGAAGTGTTTACTTTCAAGACCGATTTCCAGAGGAAGAAAACAAACAAAAAAGGAGTGTGAATTTTCTGTAACCAGTGGCTCAGTGTGTTAGAACGCTGACACATGATCGGGAGATGGTGAGTTCAAACCCCACACAAGTCTTTACTTTCAAGACGATTTCCAGAGGAAGAAAACAAACAAAAAAGCAGTGTGAGTTGTATGTAACCAGTGGCTCAGTGTATTAGAACGCTGGCACATGATCGGGAGATGGTGAGTTCAAATCGCGCTTAATTCTTTACTTTCAAGACCGATTGCAGAAGAAGAAAACAAACAAAAAGGCTTTCAGAGTTTTCTGGAACCAATGGCTCATTGTGTTAGAACGCTGCCACATGATCGGGAGATGGTGAGTTCAAACCCCACTCAAATATTTACTTTCAAGACCGATTTCAGCAGAAGAAAACAAACAAAAAAGCTGTCTGAGTTGTCTGGGACCAGTGGCTCAGTGTGTTAGAACGCTGCCACATGATCGGGAGATGGTGAGTTCAAACCCCACTCAAGTATTTACTTTCAAGACCGATTTCCAGAGGAAGAAAACAAACAAAAAAGCAGTGTGAGCTATCTGGAACCAGTGGCTCAGTGTGTTAGAACGCTGCCACATGATAGGGAGATGGTGAGTTCAAACCCCACTCAAATATTTACTTTCAAGACCGATTTCAGCAGAAGAAAGCAAACAAAAAGGCTGTCAGAGTTGCCTCGAACCAATGGCTCATTGTGTTAGAACGCTGCCACATGATCGGGAGATGGTGAGTTCAAACCCCACTCAAATATTTACTTTCAAGACCGATTTCAGCAGAAGAAAACAAACAAAAAAGCTGTCTGAGTTGTCTGGGACCAGTGGCTCAGTGTGTTAGAACGCTGCCACATGATCGGGAGATGGTGAGTTCAAACCCCACTCAAGTATTTACTTTCAAGACCGATTTCCAGAGGAAGAAAACAAACAAAAAAGCAGTGTGAGCTATCTGGAACCAGTGGCTCAGTGTGTTAGAACGCTGCCACATGATAGGGAGATGGTGAGTTCAAACCCCACTCAAATATTTACTTTCAAGACCGATTTCAGCAGAAGAAAGCAAACAAAAAGGCTGTCAGAGTTGCCTCAAACCAATGGCTCAGTGTGTTAGAACGCTGCCACATGATCGGGAGATGGTGAGGTCAAAGCCCACTGAGATATTTACTTTCAAGACCGATTTCCAGAGGAAGAAAACAAACAAGAAAGCAGTGTGAATTTTCTGTAACCAGTGGCTCAGTGTGTTAGAACGCTGCCACATCGGGAAATGGTGTCATTTTTTTCAAATCCTTAAATATGATGAAAAACGGCATGCTATAGTATGCCGTACGATATGGGCTATAGCCCATGGTCCAAAATGATGAAAAACGAGGATAAAAAAAATCTAAAATTCTAAAAACGATGGGCTATAACCCATCGTTTTTTTTTTTTTTCCATTTTTTTCAAATCCTCAAAAATGATGAAAAACGGCGTGCTATAGTATGCCGTACGGTATGGGCTATTAGACGAGCGTCTAAAAAGGGGATAAGAAACGTCTAAAAATAGACGTCTAAAACACGTCTAAAAATAGACGTGTTTTAGACGTCTATTTTTAGACGTTTTTTATCCCATTTTTAGACGCACGTCTAATATTCCAAATGGCTGGTTAAATATAAGTTCCCGATTATACCTTACATGCCAGTGTGGCTCAAAAGATAAATCTGAGGTTTGTAATCCAAAGGTTACTGGTTCAAAACTCCATCAAAACTAATACTCAACCAATGCTGCAGTAATTTGAACTTTTCAAGGCTTGAATAAAAAAAAAAAAAAAAAAAAAAAACTCAAAAGCACCAGGAGACATGTGCTGAATGCCCAAAGGTGCGTTGGCGTAATGGTGTGGAGCGCTTGACCCGTTGCCTCTGCTACAGGCAGTTTGCAGGTTCAAGTCCCATGTCATGACATCAAGGTGCTGGAGGACCATCGGGAGACGGTGCTCTCTCCCCCTGTTTCCTGAAAAGTAACAGTTGGGGGTTATGTTTGAAAGAACCCTGTCCACCTAACATTTTACAGATAAGAATTAGGTCAAACGTTTACAAATAAAATTGCAATGCATTTTGGCCCATCTGACAGAATAGTCTGTGTATTTGCATACTGGGCCCCGATTATAATCGTCGACAATGGCAATGTCATTTTTCTTGACTTTTGACAATGAAAAAACTACACTATAGTATATTTGTTTAATAATCGTCGCAAAAACCATGAACTATAGTTCATGATTTTCGCAACGATTTCAAAAACCAATATGAAAATGATGAAAAAACGACATACTATAGTTCATGGTTTTGGCCCATCATCTGACAGAATAGGCTGTGTATTTGCATACTGGGCCCTGATTGGTGGCCCAAAACTTGGTTGGAAAGTCCCTCTTTTATGTCTGGCTTCCAGGCCAGTTGGAAAAGGGCACACTGAGAGGTGGTAAGAGTATGTTAAATTGGACATTTTCATGGTAAAAGGTTAGCTGGACAGGGTTCTTTCAGACATAAGCCCCAACCGTTACATCTCAGGAAACAGGGGGAGAGAGCACCGTCGAGCACCGTCTCCCGATGGTCCTCCAGCACCTTGATGTCATGACATGGGACTTGAACCTGCCAACTGCCTGTAGCAGAGGCAACGGGCCAAGCACCCCACACCATTACGCCAACACACCTTTGGGCATTCAGCACATGTCTCCTGGTGCTTTTGAGTTTTTATTTTTTATTCCAGCCTTGAAAAGTTCAAATTACTGCAGGATTGAGCTGTAGGATGAACAGGACTTGAACATGGAATGTCTGTACTGAAAGCCTGATGATTAGACCACTGCACCATCAGTCAGACACTCTCAGGCAAAGTCTCCTGGTAATTTTGAAGTGATCTTTTGTTTGTTAGCCTTCAGTTAGTAAAGTTTAAATAACACAGAATCATATTAATCAGATGTTTCTTAGCGCTGTTGAGGTCTTCTTTTATATGATAGTGTAACAGCCGGGAATCGAACCCTGGTCTCCCACGTGGAAAGCCAACATCTTAACCACTGTGACAATTAGAGTTTTGAGGTCATCAGGCTGAGGCTGTGGCTGTGAGCCACTGCTATACAATAAAAGAAATCAAAAAACGATGGGCTATAACCCATGTTTTGTTTTCATTTTTTTTGAATCCTCAAAAATTATGAAAAACGGCGTGCTATAGTATGCCGTACGGTATGGGCTATAGCCCATGGTAAAAAATTATGAAAAACGAGGATAACTTTTTTTTCAAAAATTAAAAAAACGATGGGCTATAACCCATGTTTTTTTTTTTCTTCATTTTTTTCAAATCCTCAAAAATTATGAAAAATGGCGTGCTATAGTATGCCGTACGGTATGGGCTATATAGACCGATTCCGTACCGGTTTCATGGTCGCAGCCTACGTATTTCCTGTAGGCGGACTCGACGTAGCTGCGGGGGTAAAACCCTCACCAGGCGCACATCTTCCACTACAGTGAACGGCAGAGTGACTGATGTTAGTTTGCCTCAAACTTTACTCCTTTACCTGCTTTTTTACTAACACTAACATTACAAAGATGCCCAGAACATCGAGATGAACCTGTGTAGTTTATGGCTGCTCCAACAGTAGTGGCAACATAACAAATAAAATAAAACGGAATGTCTAATATCCACCGCGATGGCTGAGACCAGAGCCATTGAGCAATGGTTGAGACAAAGCAGTGAAAGATACATAACGCCAGTCTTACCCAATACCAAATATTTCTGTTTTATTAACACAAGGCTGCTGTACTTTATACCTATACTTTAAATGCTTAGTATGAGGTATAAAATACAGCAGCCTTGTGTTCATAAAACAGAAAGATTGGGTATTGGGTAAGACTGAAATTATGTATCTTGCAGGATTCTTCACTGCTTTGTCTCAACCATTACTCAATGGCTCTGGTCTCAGCCATCGCGGTGGATATTAGACATTCCGTTTTATTTTATTTGTTATGTTGCCACTACTGTTGGAGCAGCCATAAACTACACAGGTTCATCTCGATGTTCTGGGCATCTTTGTAATGTTAGTGTTAGTAAAAAAGCAGGTAAAGGAGTAAAGTTTGAGGCAAACTAACATCAGTCACTCTGCCGTTCACTGTAGTGGAAGATGTGCGCCTGGTGAGGGTTTTACCCCCGCAGCTACGTCGAGTCCGTCTACAGGAAATACGTAGGCTGCGACCATGAAACCGGTACGGAATCGGTCTATAGCCCATGGTCAAAAATTATGAAAAACGAGGATAACTTTTTTTTCAAAAATTCAAAAAACGATGGGCTATAACCCATGTTTTGTTTTCATTTTTTTTTAATCCTCAAAAATTATGAAAAACGGCGTGCTATAGTATGCCGTACGGTATGGGCTATAGCCCATGGTAAAAAATGATGAAAAACGAGGATAACTTTTTTTTCAAAAATAAAAAAAACGATGGGCTATAACCCATGTTTTTTTTTTTCTTCATTTTTTTCAAATCCTCAAAAATTATGAAAAATGGCGTGCTATAGTATGCCGTACGGTATGGGCTATAGCCCATGGTCAAACATTATGAAAAACGAGGATAACTTTTTTTTCAAAAATTCAAAAAACGATGGGCTATAACCCATGTTTTTTTTTTTCTTCATTTTTTTCAAATCCTCAAAAATGATGAAAAACGGCGTGCTATAGTATGCCGTACGGTATGGGCTAAAGCCCATGGTCAAAAATGATGAAAAACGAGGTTAAAAAAATAATTCAAAAATTCAAAAAACGATGGGCTATAACCCATGTTTTGTTTTTTTCATATTTTTTTCAAATCCTCAAAAATGATGAAAAACGGCGTGCTATAGTATGCCGTACGGTATGGGCTATTAGACGAGCGTCTAAAAAGGGGATAAAAAACGTCTAAAAATAGACATGTTTTAGACGTCTATTTTTAGACGTTTTTTATCCCATTTTTAGACGCACGTCTAATATTCCAAATGGCTGGTTAAATATAAGTTCCCGATTATACTTTACATGCCAGTGTGGCTCAAAAGATAAATCTGAGGTTCGTAATCCAAAGGTTACTGGTTCAAAACTCCATCAAAACTAATACTCAACCAATGCTGCAGTAATTTGAACTTTTCAAGGCTTGAATAAAAAATAAAAACTCAAAAGCACCAGGAGACATGTGCTGAATGCCCAAAGGTGTGTTGGCGTAATGGTGTGGAGCGCTTGACCCGTTGCCTCTGCTACAGGCAGTTGGCAGGTTCAAGTCCCATGTCATGACATCAAGGTGCTGGAGGACCATCGGGAGACGGTGCTCTCTCCCCCTGTTTCCTGAAAAGTAACAGTCGGGGGTTATGTTTGAAAGAACCCTGTCCACCTAACATTTTACAGATAAGAATTAGGTCAAACGTTTACAAATAAAATTGCAATGCATTTTGGCCCATCTGACAGAATAGTCTGTGTATTTGCATACTGGGCCCCGATTATAATCGTCGACAATGGCAATGTCATTTTTCTTGACTTTTGAAAATGAAAAAACTACACTATAGTATATTTGTTTAATAATCGTCGCACCTTTGGGCATTCAGCACATGTCTCCTGGTGCTTTTGAGTTTTTATTTTTTATTCAAGCCTTGAAAAGTTCAAATTACTGCAGGATTGAGCTGTAGGATGAACAGGACTTGAACATGGAATGTCTGTACTGAAAGCCTGATGATTAGACCACTGCACCATCAGTCAGACACTCTCAGGCAAAGTCTCCTGGTAATTTTGAAGTGATCTTTTGTTTGTTAGCCTTCAGTTAGTAAAGTTTAAATAACACAGAATCATATTAATCAGATGTTTCTTAGCGCTGTTGAGGTCTTCTTTTATATGATAGTGTAACAGCCGGGAATCGAACCCTGGTCTCCCACTTGGAAAGCCAACATCTTAACCACTGCGACAATTAGAGTTTTGAGGTCATCAGGCTGAGGCTGAGGCTGTGAGCCACTGCTATACAATAAAAGAAATCAAAAAACGATGGGCTATAACCCATGTTTTGTTTTCATTTTTTTTTAATCCTCAAAAATTATGAAAAACGGCGTGCTATAGTATGCCGTACGGTATGGGCTATAGCCCATGGTAAAAAATGATGAAAAACGAGGATAACTTTTTTTTCAAAAATTAAAAAAACGATGGGCTATAACCCATGTTTTTTTTTTTCTTCATTTTTTTCAAATCCTCAAAAATTATGAAAAATGGCGTGCTATAGTATGCCGTACGGTATGGGCTATAGCCCATGGTCAAAAATTATGAAAAACGAGGATAACTTTTTTTTCAAAAATTCAAAAAACGATGGGCTATAACCCATGTTTTGTTTTCATTTTTTTTGAATCCTCAAAAATTATGAAAAACGGCGTGCTATAGTATGCCGCACGGTATGGGCTATAGCCCATGGTAAAAAATGATGAAAAACGAGGATGACTTTTTTTTCAAAAATTAAAAAAACCATGGGCTATAACCCATGTTTTTTTTTTCTTCATTTTTTTCAAATCCTCAAAAATTATGGAAAATGGCGTGCTATAGTATGCCGTACGGTATGGGCAATAGCCCATGGTCAAACATTATGAAAAACGAGGATAACTTTTTTTTCAAAAATTCAAAAAACGATGGGCTATAACCCATGTTTTTTTTTTTCTTCATTTTTTTCAAATCCTCAAAAATGATGAAAAACGGCGTGCTATAGTATGCCGTACGGTATGGGCTAAAGCCCATGGTCAAAAATGATGAAAAACGAGGTTAAAAAAATAATTCAAAAATTCAAAAAACGATGGGCTATAACCCATGTTTTGTTTTTTTCATATTTTTTTCAAATCCTCAAAAATGATGAAAAACGGCGTGCTATAGTATGCCGTACGGTATGGGCTATTAGACGAGCGTCTAAAAAGGGGATAAAAAACGTCTAAAAATAGACGTGTTTTAGACGTCTATTTTTAGACGTTTTTTATCCCATTTTTAGACGCACGTCTAATATTCCAAATGGCTGGTTAAATATAAGTTCCCGATTATACCTTACATGCCAGTGTGGCTCAAAAGATAAATCTGAGGTTCGTAATCCAAAGGTTACTGGTTCAAAACTCCATCAAAACTAATACTCAACCAATGCTGCAGTAATTTGAACTTTTCAAGGCTTGAATAAAAAATAAAAACTCAAAAGCACCAGGAGACATGTGCTGAATGCCCAAAGGTGCGTTGGCGTAATGGTGTGGAGCGCTTGACCCGTTGCCTCTGCTACAGGCAGTTGGCAGGTTCAAGTCCCATGTCATGACATCAAGGTGCTGGAGGACCATCGGGAGACGGTGCTCTCTCCCCCTGTTTCCTGAAAAGTAACAGTCGGGGGTTATGTTTGAAAGAACCCTGTCCACCTAACATTTTACAGATAAGAATTAGGTCAAACGTTTACAAATAAAATTGCAATGCATTTTGGCCCATCTGACAGAATAGTCTGTGTATTTGCATACTGGGCCCCGATTATAATCGTCGACAATGGCAATGTCATTTTTCTTGACTTTTGACAATGAAAAAACTACACTATAGTATATTTGTTTAATAATCGTCGCAAAAACCATGAACTATAGTTCATGATTTTCGCAACGATTTCAAAAACCAATATGAAAATGATGAAAAAATGACATACTATAGTTCATGGTTTTGGCCCATCATCTGACAGAATAGGCTGTGTATTTGCATACTGGGCCATGATTGGTGGCCCAAAACTTGGTTGGAAAGTCCCTCTTTTATGTCTGGCTTCCAGGCCAGTTGGAAAAGGGCACACTGAGAGGTGGTAAGAGTATGTTAAATTGGACATTTTCATGGTAAAAGGTTAGCTGGACAGGGTTCTTTCAGACATAAGCCCCAACCGTTACATCTCAGGAAACAGGGGGAGAGAGCACCGTCTCCCGATGGTCCTCCAGCACCTTGATGTCATGACATGGGACTTGAACCTGCCAACTGCCTGTAGCAGAGGCAACGGGCCAAGCACCCCACACCATTACGCCAACGCACCTTTGGGCATTCAGCACATGTCTCCTGGTGCTTTTGAGTTTTTATTTTTTATTCAAGCCTTGAAAAGTTCAAATTACTGCAGGATTGAGCTGTAGGATGAACAGGACTTGAACATGGAATGTCTGTACTGAAAGCCTGATGATTAGACCACTGCACCATCAGTCAGACACTCTCAGGCAAAGTCTCCTGGTAATTTTGAAGTGATCTTTTATTTGTTAGCCTTCAGTTAGTAAAGTTTAAATAACACAGAATCATATTAATCAGATGTTTCTTAGCGCTGTTGAGGTCTTCTTTTATATGATAGTTTAACATCCGGGAATCGAACCCTGGTCTCCCACTTGGAAAGCCAACATCTTAACCACTGCGACAATTAGAGTTTTGAGGTCATCAGGCTGAGGCTGAGGCTGTGAGCCACTGCTATACAATAAAAGAAATCAAAAAACGATGGGCTATAACCCATGTTTTGTTTTCATTTTTTTTTAATCCTCAAAAATTATGAAAAACGGCGTGCTATAGTATGCCGTACGGTATGGGCTATAGCCCATGGTAAAAAATGATGAAAAACGAGGATAACTTTTTTTTCAAAAATTAAAAAAACGATGGGCTATAACCCATGTTTTTTTTTTCTTCATTTTTTTCAAATCCTCAAAAATTATGAAAAATGGCGTGCTATAGTATGCCGTACGGTATGGGCTATAGCCCATGGTCAAAAATTATGAAAAACGAGGATAACTTTTTTTTCAAAAATTCAAAAAACGATGGGCTATAACCCATGTTTTGTTTTCATTTTTTTTTAATCCTCAAAAATTATGAAAAACGGCGTGCTATAGTATGCCGTACGGTATGGGCTATAGCCCATGGTAAAAAATGATGAAAAACGAGGATAACTTTTTTTTCAAAAATTAAAAAAACGATGGGCTATAACCCATGTTTTTTTTTTCTTCATTTTTTTCAAATCCTCAAAAATTATGGAAAATGGCGTGCTATAGTATGCCGTACGGTATGGGCTATAGCCCATGGTCAAAAATTATGAAAAACGAGGATAACTTTTTTTTCAAAAATTCAAAAAACGATGGGCTATAACCCATGTTTTGTTTTCATTTTTTTTGAATCCTCAAAAATTATGAAAAACGGCGTGCTATAGTATGCCGTACGGTATGGGCTATAGCCCATGGTAAAAAATTATGAAAAACGAGGATAACTTTTTTTTCAAAAATTAAAAAAAAACGATGGGCTATAACCCATGTTTTTTTTTTCTTCATTTTTTTCAAATCCTCAAAAATTATGAAAAATGGCGTGCTATAGTATGCCGTACGGTATGGGCTATAGTCCATGGTCAAACATTATGAAAAACGAGGATAACTTTTTTTTCAAAAATTCAAAAAACGATGGGCTATAACCCATGTTTATTTTTTTCTTCATTTTTTTCAAATCCTCAAAAATGATGAAAAACGGCGTGCTATAGTATGCCGTACGGTATGGGCTAAAGCCCATGGTCAAAAATGATGAAAAACGAGGTTAAAAAAATAATTCAAAAATTCAAAAAACGATGGGCTATAACCCATGTTTTGTTTTTTTCTTTTTTTTTTCAAATCCTCAAAAATGATGAAAAACGGCGTGCTATAGTATGCCGTACGGTATGGGCTATTAGACGAGCGTCTAAAAAGGGGATAAAAAATGTCTAAAAATAGACGTCTAAAACACGTCTAAAAATAGACGTGTTTTAGACGTCTATTTTTAGACGTTTTTTATCCCATTTTTAGACGCACGTCTAATATTCCAAATGGCTGGTTAAATATAAGTTCCCGATTATACCTTACATGCCAGTGTAGCTCAAAAGATAAATCTGAGGTTCGTAATCCAAAGGTTACTGGTTCAAAACTCCATCAAAACTAATACTCAACCAATGCTGCAGTAATTTGAACTTTTCAAGGCTTGAATAAAAAATAAAAACTCAAAAGCACCAGGAGACATGTGCTGAATGCCCAAAGGTGCGTTGGCGTAATGGTGTGGAGCGCTTGACCCGTTGCCTCTGCTACAGGCAGTTGGCAGGTTCAAGTCCCATGTCATGACATCAAGGTGCTGGAGGACCATCGGGAGACGGTGCTCTCTCCCCCTGTTTCCTGAAAAGTAACAGTCGGGGGTTATGTTTGAAAGAACCCTGTCCACCTAACATTTTACAGATAAGAATTAGGTCAAACGTTTACAAATAAAATTGCAATGCATTTTGGCCCATCTGACAGAATAGTCTGTGTATTTGCATACTGGGCCCCGATTATAATCGTCGACAATGGCAATGTCATTTTTCTTGACTTTTGACAATGAAAAAACTACACTATAGTATATTTGTTTAATAATCGTCGCAAAAACCATGAACTATAGTTCATGATTTTCGCAACGATTTCAAAAACCAATATGAAAATGATGAAAAAACGACATACTATAGTTCATGGTTTTGGCCCATCATCTGACAGAATAGGCTGTGTATTTGCATACTGGGCCCTGATTGGTGGCCCAAAACTTGGTTGGAAAGTCCCTCTTTTATGTCTGGCTTCCAGGCCAGTTGGAAAAGGGCACACTGAGAGGTGGTAAGAGTATGTTAAATTGGACATTTTCATGGTAAAAGGTTAGCTGGACAGGGTTCTTTCAGACATAAGCCCCAACCGTTACATCTCAGGAAACAGGGGGAGAGAGCACCGTCTCCCGATGGTCCTCCAGCACCTTGATGTCATGACATGGGACTTGAACCTGCCAACTGCCTGTAGCAGAGGCAACGGGCCAAGCACCCCACACCATTACGCCAACGCACCTTTGGGCATTCAGCACATGTCTCCTGGTGCTTTTGAGTTTTTATTTTTTATTCAAGCCTTGAAAAGTTCAAATTACTGCAGGATTGAGCTGTAGGATGAACAGGACTTGAACATGGAATGTCTGTACTGAAAGCCTGATGATTAGACCACTGCACCATCAGTCAGACACTCTCAGGCAAAGTCTCCTGGTAATTTTGAAGTGATCTTTTGTTTGTTAGCCTTCAGTTAGTAAAGTTTAAATAACACAGAATCATATTAATCAGATGTTTCTTAGCGCTGTTGAGGTCTTCTTTTATATGATAGTGTAACAGCCGGGAATCGAACCCTGGTCTCCCACTTGGAAAGCCAACATCTTAACCACTGCGACAATTAGAGTTTTGAGGTCATCAGGCTGAGGCTGAGGCTGTGAGCCACTGCTATACAATAAAATAAATCAAAAAACGATGGGCTATAACCCATGTTTTGTTTTCATTTTTTTTTAATCCTCAAAAATTATGAAAAACGGCGTGCTATAGTATGCCGTACGGTATGGGCTATAGCCCATGGTAAAAAATGATGAAAAACGAGGATAACTTTTTTTTCAAAAATTAAAAAAACGATGGGCTATAACCCATGTTTTTTTTTTTCTTCATTTTTTTCAAATCCTCAAAAATTATGAAAAATGGCGTGCTATAGTATGCCGTACGGTATGGGCTATAGCCCATGGTCAAAAATTATGAAAAACGAGGATAACTTTTTTTTCAAAAATTCAAAAAACGATGGGCTATAACCCATGTTTTGTTTTCATTTTTTTTGAATCCTCAAAAATTATGAAAAACGGCGTGCTATAGTATGCCGTACGGTATGGGCTATAGCCCATGGTAAAAAATGATGAAAAACGAGGATAACTTTTTTTTCAAAAATTAAAAAAACGATGGGCTATAACCCATGTTTTTTTTTTCTTCATTTTTTTCAAATCCTCAAAAATTATGGAAAATGGCGTGCTATAGTATGCCGTACGGTATGGGCTATAGCCCATGGTCAAAAATTATGAAAAACGAGGATAACTTTTTTTTCAAAAATTCAAAAAACGATGGGCTATAACCCATGTTTTGTTTTCATTTTTTTTGAATCCTCAAAAATTATGAAAAACGGCGTGCTATAGTATGCCGTACGGTATGGGCTATAGCCCATGGTAAAAAATTATGAAAAACGAGGATAACTTTTTTTTCAAAAATTAAAAAAAAACGATGGGCTATAACCCATGTTTTTTTTTTCTTCATTTTTTTCAAATCCTCAAAAATTATGAAAAATGGCGTGCTATAGTATGCCGTACGGTATGGGCTATAGTCCATGGTCAAACATTATGAAAAACGAGGATAACTTTTTTTTCAAAAATTCAAAAAACGATGGGCTATAACCCATGTTTATTTTTTTCTTCATTTTTTTCAAATCCTCAAAAATGATGAAAAACGGCGTGCTATAGTATGCCGTACGGTATGGGCTAAAGCCCATGGTCAAAAATGATGAAAAACGAGGTTAAAAAAATAATTCAAAAATTCAAAAAACGATGGGCTATAACCCATGTTTTGTTTTTTTCTTTTTTTTTTCAAATCCTCAAAAATGATGAAAAACGGCGTGCTATAGTATGCCGTACGGTATGGGCTATTAGACGAGCGTCTAAAAAGGGGATAAAAAATGTCTAAAAATAGACGTCTAAAACACGTCTAAAAATAGACGTGTTTTAGACGTCTATTTTTAGACGTTTTTTATCCCATTTTTAGACGCACGTCTAATATTCCAAATGGCTGGTTAAATATAAGTTCCCGATTATACCTTACATGCCAGTGTAGCTCAAAAGATAAATCTGAGGTTCGTAATCCAAAGGTTACTGGTTCAAAACTCCATCAAAACTAATACTCAACCAATGCTGCAGTAATTTGAACTTTTCAAGGCTTGAATAAAAAATAAAAACTCAAAAGCACCAGGAGACATGTGCTGAATGCCCAAAGGTGCGTTGGCGTAATGGTGTGGAGCGCTTGACCCGTTGCCTCTGCTACAGGCAGTTGGCAGGTTCAAGTCCCATGTCATGACATCAAGGTGCTGGAGGACCATCGGGAGACGGTGCTCTCTCCCCCTGTTTCCTGAAAAGTAACAGTCGGGGGTTATGTTTGAAAGAACCCTGTCCACCTAACATTTTACAGATAAGAATTAGGTCAAACGTTTACAAATAAAATTGCAATGCATTTTGGCCCATCTGACAGAATAGTCTGTGTATTTGCATACTGGGCCCCGATTATAATCGTCGACAATGGCAATGTCATTTTTCTTGACTTTTGACAATGAAAAAACTACACTATAGTATATTTGTTTAATAATCGTCGCAAAAACCATGAACTATAGTTCATGATTTTCGCAACGATTTCAAAAACCAATATGAAAATGATGAAAAAACGACATACTATAGTTCATGGTTTTGGCCCATCATCTGACAGAATAGGCTGTGTATTTGCATACTGGGCCCTGATTGGTGGCCCAAAACTTGGTTGGAAAGTCCCTCTTTTATGTCTGGCTTCCAGGCCAGTTGGAAAAGGGCACACTGAGAGGTGGTAAGAGTATGTTAAATTGGACATTTTCATGGTAAGAGGTTAGCTGGACAGGGTTCTTTCAGACATAAGCCCCAACCGTTACATCTCAGGAAACAGGGGGAGAGAGCACCGTCTCCCGATGGTCCTCCAGCACCTTGATGTCATGACATGGGACTTGAACCTGCCAACTGCCTGTAGCAGAGGCAACGGGCCAAGCACCCCACACCATTACGCCAACGCACCTTTGGGCATTCAGCACATGTCTCCTGGTGCTTTTGAGTTTTTATTTTTTATTCAAGCCTTGAAAAGTTCAAATTACTGCAGGATTGAGCTGTAGGATGAACAGGACTTGAACATGGAATGTCTGTACTGAAAGCCTGATGATTAGACCACTGCACCATCAGTCAGACACTCTCAGGCAAAGTCTCCTGGTAATTTTGAAGTGATCTTTTGTTTGTTAGCCTTCAGTTAGTAAAGTTTAAATAACACAGAATCATATTAATCAGATGTTTCTTAGCGCTGTTGAGGTCTTCTTTTATATGATAGTGTAACAGCCGGGAATCGAACCCTGGTCTCCCACTTGGAAAGCCAACATCTTAACCACTGCGACAATTAGAGTTTTGAGGTCATCAGGCTGAGGCTGAGGCTGTGAGCCACTGCTATACAATAAAATAAATCAAAAAACGATGGGCTATAACCCATGTTTTGTTTTCATTTTTTTTTAATCCTCAAAAATTATGAAAAACGGCGTGCTATAGTATGCCGTACGGTATGGGCTATAGCCCATGGTAAAAAATGATGAAAAACGAGGATAACTTTTTTTTCAAAAATTAAAAAAACGATGGGCTATAACCCATGTTTTTTTTTTTCTTCATTTTTTTCAAATCCTCAAAAATTATGAAAAATGGCGTGCTATAGTATGCCGTACGGTATGGGCTATAGCCCATGGTCAAAAATTATGAAAAACGAGGATAACTTTTTTTTCAAAAATTCAAAAAACGATGGGCTATAACCCATGTTTTGTTTTCATTTTTTTTGAATCCTCAAAAATTATGAAAAACGGCGTGCTATAGTATGCCGTACGGTATGGGCTATAGCCCATGGTAAAAAATGATGAAAAACGAGGATAACTTTTTTTTCAAAAATTAAAAAAACGATGGGCTATAACCCATGTTTTTTTTTTCTTCATTTTTTTCAAATCCTCAAAAATTATGGAAAATGGCGTGCTATAGTATGCCGTACGGTATGGGCTATAGCCCATGGTCAAAAATTATGAAAAACGAGGATAACTTTTTTTTCAAAAATTCAAAAAACGATGGGCTATAACCCATGTTTTGTTTTCATTTTTTTTTAATCCTCAAAAATTATGAAAAACGGCGTGCTATAGTATGCCGTACGGTATGGGCTATAGCCCATGGTAAAAAATGATGAAAAACGAGGATAACTTTTTTTTCAAAAATTAAAAAAAACGATGGGCTATAACCCATGTTTTTTTTTTTCTTCATTTTTTTCAAATCCTCAAAAATTATGAAAAATGGCGTGCTATAGTATGCCGTACGGTATGGGCTATAGTCCATGGTCAAACATTATGAAAAACGAGGATAACTTTTTTTTCAAAAATTCAAAAAACGATGGGCTATAACCCATGTTTTTTTTTTTCTTCATTTTTTTCAAATCCTCAAAAATGATGAAAAACGGCGTGCTATAGTATGCCGTACGGTATGGGCTAAAGCCCATGGTCAAAAATGATGAAAAACGAGGTTAAAAAAATAATTCAAAAATTCAAAAAACGATGGGCTATAACCCATGTTTTGTTTTTTTCATTTTTTTTTCAAATCCTCAAAAATGATGAAAAACTGCGTGCTATAGTATGCCGTACGGTATGGGCTATTAGACGAGCGTCTAAAAAGGGGATAAAAAACGTCTAAAAATAGACGTCTAAAACACGTCTAAAAATAGACGTGTTTTAGACGTCTATTTTTAGACGTTTTTTATCCCATTTTTAGACGCACGTCTAATATTCCAAATGGCTGGTTAAATATAAGTTCCCGATTATACCTTACATGCCAGTGTAGCTCAAAAGATAAATCTGAGGTTCGTAATCCAAAGGTTACTGGTTCAAAACTCCATCAAAACTAATACTCAACCAATGCTGCAGTAATTTGAACTTTTCAAGGCTTGAATAAAAAATAAAAACTCAAAAGCACCAGGAGACATGTGCTGAATGCCCAAAGGTGCGTTGGCGTAATGGTGTGGAGCGCTTGACCCGTTGCCTCTGCTACAGGCAGTTGGCAGGTTCAAGTCCCATGTCATGACATCAAGGTGCTGGAGGACCATCGGGAGACGGTGCTCTCTCCCCCTGTTTCCTGAAAAGTAACAGTCGGGGGTTATGTTTGAAAGAACCCTGTCCACCTAACATTTTACAGATAAGAATTAGGTCAAACGTTTACAAATAAAATTGCAATGCATTTTGGCCCATCTGACAGAATAGTCTGTGTATTTGCATACTGGGCCCCGATTATAATCGTCGACAATGGCAATGTCATTTTTCTTGACTTTTGACAATGAAAAAACTACACTATAGTATATTTGTTTAATAATCGTCGCAAAAACCATGAACTATAGTTCATGATTTTCGCAACGATTTCAAAAACCAATATGAAAATGATGAAAAAACGACATACTATAGTTCATGGTTTTGGCCCATCATCTGACAGAATAGGCTGTGTATTTGCATACTGGGCCCTGATTGGTGGCCCAAAACTTGGTTGGAAAGTCCCTCTTTTATGTCTGGCTTCCAGGCCAGTTGGAAAAGGGCACACTGAGAGGTGGTAAGAGTATGTTAAATTGGACATTTTCATGGTAAAAGGTTAGCTGGACAGGGTTCTTTCAGACATAAGCCCCAACCGTTACATCTCAGGAAACAGGGGGAGAGAGCACCGTCTCCCGATGGTCCTCCAGCACCTTGATGTCATGACATGGGACTTGAACCTGCCAACTGCCTGTAGCAGAGGCAACGGGCCAAGCGCTCCACACCATTACGCCAACGCACCTTTGGGCATTCAGCACATGTCTCTTGAGTTTTTATTTTTTATTCAAGCCTTGAAAAGTTGAAATTACTGCAGGATTGAGCTGTAGGATGAACAGGACTTGAACATGGAATGTCTGTACTGAAAGCCTGATGATTAGACCACTGCACCATCAGTCAGACACTCTCAGGCAAAGTCTCCTGGTAATTTTGAAGTGATCTTTTGTTTGTTAGCCTTCAGTTAGTAAAGTTTAAATAACACAGAATCATATTAATCAGATGTTTCTTAGCGCTGTTGAGGTCTTCTTTTATATGATAGTGTAACAGCCGGGAATCGAACCCTGGTCTCCCACTTGGAAAGCCAACATCTTAACCACTGCGACAATTAGAGTTTTGAGGTCATCAGGCTGAGGCTGAGGCTGTGAGCCACTGCTATACAATAAAAGAAATCAAAAAACGATGGGCTATAACCCATGTTTTGTTTTCATTTTTTTTGAATCCTCAAAAATTATGAAAAACGGCGTGCTATAGTATGCCGTACGGTATGGGCTATAGCCCATGGTAAAAAATGATGAAAAACGAGGATAACTTTTTTTTCAAAAATTAAAAAAACGATGGGCTATAACCCATGTTTTTTTTTTTCTTCATTTTTTTCAAATCCTCAAAAATTATGAAAAATGGCGTGCTATAGTATGCCGTACGGTATGGGCTATAGCCCATGGTCAAAAATTATGAAAAACGAGGATAACTTTTTTTTCAAAAATTCAAAAAACGATGGGCTATAACCCATGTTTTTTTTTTTCTTCATTTTTTTCAAATCCTCAAAAATGATGAAAAACGGCGTGCTATAGTATGCCGTACGGTATGGGCTAAAGCCCATGGTCAAAAATGATGAAAAACGAGGTTAAAAAAATAATTCAAAAATTCAAAAAACGATGGGCTATAACCCATGTTTTGTTTTTTTCATTTTTTTTTCAAATCCTCAAAAATGATGAAAAACTGCGTGCTATAGTATGCCGTACGGTATGGGCTATTAGACGAGCGTCTAAAAAGGGGATAAAAAACGTCTAAAAATAGACGTCTAAAACACGTCTAAAAATAGACGTGTTTTAGACGTCTATTTTTAGACGTTTTTTATCCCATTTTTAGACGCACGTCTAATATTCCAAATGGCTGGTTAAATATAAGTTCCCGATTATACCTTACATGCCAGTGTAGCTCAAAAGATAAATCTGAGGTTCGTAATCCAAAGGTTACTGGTTCAAAACTCCATCAAAACTAATACTCAACCAATGCTGCAGTAATTTGAACTTTTCAAGGCTTGAATAAAAAATAAAAACTCAAAAGCACCAGGAGACATGTGCTGAATGCCCAAAGGTGCGTTGGCGTAATGGTGTGGAGCGCTTGACCCGTTGCCTCTGCTACAGGCAGTTGGCAGGTTCAAGTCCCATGTCATGACATCAAGGTGCTGGAGGACCATCGGGAGACGGTGCTCTCTCCCCCTGTTTCCTGAAAAGTAACAGTCGGGGGTTATGTTTGAAAGAACCCTGTCCACCTAACATTTTACAGATAAGAATTAGGTCAAACGTTTACAAATAAAATTGCAATGCATTTTGGCCCATCTGACAGAATAGTCTGTGTATTTGCATACTGGGCCCCGATTATAATCGTCGACAATGGCAATGTCATTTTTCTTGACTTTTGACAATGAAAAAACTACACTATAGTATATTTGTTTAATAATCGTCGCAAAAACCATGAACTATAGTTCATGATTTTCGCAACGATTTCAAAAACCAATATGAAAATGATGAAAAAACGACATACTATAGTTCATGGTTTTGGCCCATCATCTGACAGAATAGGCTGTGTATTTGCATACTGGGCCCTGATTGGTGGCCCAAAACTTGGTTGGAAAGTCCCTCTTTTATGTCTGGCTTCCAGGCCAGTTGGAAAAGGGCACACTGAGAGGTGGTAAGAGTATGTTAAATTGGACATTTTCATGGTAAAAGGTTAGCTGGACAGGGTTCTTTCAGACATAAGCCCCAACCGTTACATCTCAGGAAACAGGGGGAGAGAGCACCGTCTCCCGATGGTCCTCCAGCACCTTGATGTCATGACATGGGACTTGAACCTGCCAACTGCCTGTAGCAGAGGAAACGGGCCAAGCGCTCCACACCATTACGCCAACGCACCTTTGGGCATTCAGCACATGTCTCCTGGTGCTTTTGAGTTTTTATTTTTTATTCAAGCCTTGAAAAGTTGAAATTACTGCAGGATTGAGCTGTAGGATGAACAGGACTTGAACATGGAATGTCTGTACTGAAAGCCTGATGATTAGACCACTGCACCATCAGTCAGACACTCTCAGGCAAAGTCTCCTGGTAATTTTGAAGTGATCTTTTGTTTGTTAGCCTTCAGTTAGTAAAGTTTAAATAACACAGAATCATATTAATCAGATGTTTCTTAGCGCTGTTGAGGTCTTCTTTTATATGATAGTGTAACAGCCGGGAATCGAACCCTGGTCTCCCACTTGGAAAGCCAACATCTTAACCACTGCGACAATTAGAGTTTTGAGGTCATCAGGCTGAGGCTGTGGCTGTGAGCCACTGCTATACAATAAAATAAAACAAAAAACGATGGGCTATAACCCATGTTTTGTTTTCATTTTTTTTGAATCCTCAAAAATTATGAAAAACGGCGTGCTATAGTATGCCGTACGGTATGGGCTATAGCCCATGGTCAAAAATTATGAAAAACGAGGATAACTTTTTTTTCAAAAATTAAAAAAACGATGGGCTATAACCCATGTTTTGTTTTCATTTTTTTTTAATCCTCAAAAATTATGAAAAACGGCGTGCTATAGTATGCCGTACGGTATGGGCTATAGCCCATGGTAAAAAATGATGAAAAACGAGGATAACTTTCTTTTCAAAAATTAAAAAAACGATGGGCTATAACCCATGTTTTTTTTTTTCTTCATTTTTTTCAAATCCTCAAAAATTATGAAAAATGGCGTGCTATAGTATGCCGTACGGTATGGGCTATAGCCCATGGTCAAAAATTATGAAAAACGAGGATAACTTTTTTTTCAAAAATTCAAAAAACGATGGGCTATAACCCATGTTTTGTTTTCATTTTTTTTGAATCCTCAAAAATTATGAAAAACGGCGTGCTATAGTATGCCGTACGGTATGGGCTATAGCCCATGGTAAAAAATGATGAAAAACGAGGATAACTTTTTTTTCAAAAATAAAAAAAACGATGGGCTATAACCCATGTTTTTTTTTTCTTCATTTTTTTCAAATCCTCAAAAATTATGAAAAATGGCGTGCTATAGTATGCCGTACGGTATGGGCTATAGCCCATGGTCAAACATTATGAAAAACGAGGATAACTTTTTTTTCAAAAATTCAAAAAACGATGGGCTATAACCCATGTTTTTTTTTTTCTTCATTTTTTTCAAATCCTCAAAAATGCTGAAAAACGGCGTGCTATAGTATGCCGTACGGTATGGGCTAAAGCCCATGGTCAAAAATGATGAAAAACGAGGTTAAAAAAATAATTCAAAAATTCAAAAAACGATGGGCTATAACCCATGTTTTGTTTTTTTCATTTTTTTTCAAATCCTCAAAAATGATGAAAAACGGCGTGCTATAGTATGCCGTACGGTATGGGCTATTAGACGAGCGTCTAAAAAGGGGATAAAAAACGTCTAAAAATAGACGTCTAAAACACGTCTAAAAATAGACGTGTTTTAGACGTCTATTTTTAGACGTTTTTTATCCCATTTTTAGACGCACGTCTAATATTCCAAATGGCTGGTTAAATATAAGTTCCCGATTATACCTTACATGCCAGTGTGGCTCAAAAGATAAATCTGAGGTTCGTAATCCAAAGGTTACTGGTTCAAAACTCCATCAAAACTAATACTCAACCAATGCTGCAGTAATTTGAACTTTTCAAGGCTTGAATAAAAAATAAAAACTCAAAAGCACCAGGAGACATGTGCTGAATGCCCAAAGGTGTGTTGGCGTAATGGTGTGGAGCGCTTGACCCGTTGCCTCTGCTACAGGCAGTTGGCAGGTTCAAGTCCCATGTCATGACATCAAGGTGCTGGAGGACCATCGGGTGACGGTGCTCTCTCCCCCTGTTTCCTGAAAAGTAACAGTCAGGTGTTATGTTTGAAAGAACCCTGTCCACCTAACATTTTACAGATAAGAATTAGGTCAAACGTTTACAAATAAAATTGCAATGCATTTTGGCCCATCTGACAGAATAGTCTGTGTATTTGCAGACTGGCAGAATAGTCTGTGTATTTGCATACTGGGCCCCGATTATAATCGTCGACAATGGCAATGTCATTTTTCTTGACTTTTGACAATGAAAAAACTACACTATAGTATATTTGTTTAATAATCGTCGCAAAAACCATGAACTATAGTTCATGATTTTCGCAACGATTTCAAAAACCAATATGAAAATGATGAAAAAACGACATACTATAGTTCATGGTTTTGGCCCATCATCTGACAGAATAGGCTGTGTATTTGCATACTGGGCCCTGATTGGTGGCCCAAAACTTGGTTGGAAAGTCCCTCTTTTATGTCTGGCTTCCAGGCCAGTTGGAAAAGGGCACACTGAGAGGTGGTAAGAGTATGTTAAATTGGACATTTTCATGGTAAAAGGTTAGCTGGACAGGGTTCTTTCAGACATAAGCCCCAACCGTTACATCTCAGGAAACAGGGGGAGAGAGCACCGTCTCCCGATGGTCCTCCAGCACCTTGATGTCATGACATGGGACTTGAACCTGCCAACTGCCTGTAGCAGAGGCAACCGGCCAAGCGCTCCACACCATTACGCCAACGCACCTTTGGGCATTCAGCACATGTCTCCTGGTGCTTTTGAGTTTTTATTTTTTATTCAAGCCTTGAAAAGTTGAAATTACTGCAGGATTGAGCTGTAGGATGAACAGGACTTGAACATGGAATGTCTGTACTGAAAGCCTGATGATTAGACCACTGCACCATCAGTCAGACACTCTCAGGCAAAGTCTCCTGGTAATTTTGAAGTGATCTTTTGTTTGTTAGCCTTCAGTTAGTAAAGTTTAAATAACACAGAATCATATTAATCAGATGTTTCTTAGCGCTGTTGAGGTCTTCTTTTATATGATAGTGTAACAGCCGGGAATCGAACCCTGGTCTCCCACGTGGAAAGCCAACATCTTAACCACTGCGACAATTAGAGTTTTGAGGTCATCAGGCTGAGGCTGAGGCTGAGGCTGTGAGCCACTGCTATACAATAAAAGAAATCAAAAAACGATGGGCTATAACCCATGTTTTGTTTTCATTTTTTTTTAATCCTCAAAAATTATGAAAAACGGCGTGCTATAGTATGCCGTACGGTATGGGCTATAGCCCATGGTAAAAAATGATGAAAAACGAGGATAACTTTTTTTTCAAAAATTAAAAAAACGATGGGCTATAACCCATGTTTTTTTTTTTCTTCATTTTTTTCAAATCCTCAAAAATTATGAAAAATGGCGTGCTATAGTATGCCGTACGGTATGGGCTATAGCCCATGGTCAAAAATTATGAAAAACGAGGATAACTTTTTTTTCAAAAATTCAAAAAACGATGGGCTATAACCCATGTTTTGTTTTCATTTTTTTTTAATCCTCAAAAATTATGAAAAACGGCGTGCTATAGTATGCCGTACGGTATGGGCTATAGCCCATGGTAAAAAATGATGAAAAACGAGGATAACTTTTTTTTCAAAAATTAAAAAAACGATGGGCTATAACCCATGTTTTTTTTTTTCTTCATTTTTTTCAAATCCTCAAAAATTATGAAAAATGGCGTGCTATAGTATGCCGTACGGTATGGGCTATAGCCCATGGTCAAAAATTATGAAAAACGAGGATAACTTTTTTTTCAAAAATTCAAAAAACGATGGGCTATAACCCATGTTTTGTTTTCATTTTTTTTGAATCCTCAAAAATTATGAAAAACGGCGTGCTATAGTATGCCGTACGGTATGGGCTATAGCCCATGGTAAAAAATGATGAAAAACGAGGATAACTTTTTTTTCAAAAATTAAAAAAACGATGGGCTATAACCCATGTTTTTTTTTTCTTCATTTTTTTCAAATCCTCAAAAATTATGAAAAATGGCGTGCTATAGTATGCCGTACGGTATGGGCTATAGCCCATGGTCAAACATTATGAAAAACGAGGATAACTTTTTTTTCAAAAATTCAAAAAACGATGGGCTATAACCCATGTTTTTTTTTTTCTTCATTTTTTTCAAATCCTCAAAAATGCTGAAAAACGGCGTGCTATAGTATGCCGTACGGTATGGGCTAAAGCCCATGGTCAAAAATGATGAAAAACGAGGTTAAAAAAATAATTCAAAAATTCAAAAAACGATGGGCTATAACCCATGTTTTGTTTTTTTCATTTTTTTTCAAATCCTCAAAAATGATGAAAAACGGCGTGCTATAGTATGCCGTACGGTATGGGCTATTAGACGAGCGTCTAAAAAGGGGATAAAAAACGTCTAAAAATAGACGTCTAAAACACGTCTAAAAATAGACGTGTTTTAGACGTCTATTTTTAGACGTTTTTTATCCCATTTTTAGACGCACGTCTAATATTCCAAATGGCTGGTTAAATATAAGTTCCCGATTATACCTTACATGCCAGTGTGGCTCAAAAGATAAATCTGAGGTTCGTAATCCAAAGGTTACTGGTTCAAAACTCCATCAAAACTAATACTCAACCAATGCTGCAGTAATTTGAACTTTTCAAGGCTTGAATAAAAAATAAAAACTCAAAAGCACCAGGAGACATGTGCTGAATGCCCAAAGGTGTGTTGGCGTAATGGTGTGGAGCGCTTGACCCGTTGCCTCTGCTACAGGCAGTTGGCAGGTTCAAGTCCCATGTCATGACATCAAGGTGCTGGAGGACCATCGGGTGACGGTGCTCTCTCCCCCTGTTTCCTGAAAAGTAACAGTCAGGTGTTATGTTTGAAAGAACCCTGTCCACCTAACATTTTACAGATAAGAATTAGGTCAAACGTTTACAAATAAAATTGCAATGCATTTTGGCCCATCTGACAGAATAGTCTGTGTATTTGCAGACTGGCAGAATAGTCTGTGTATTTGCATACTGGGCCCCGATTATAATCGTCGACAATGGCAATGTCATTTTTCTTGACTTTTGACAATGAAAAAACTACACTATAGTATATTTGTTTAATAATCGTCGCAAAAACCATGAACTATAGTTCATGATTTTCGCAACGATTTCAAAAACCAATATGAAAATGATGAAAAAACGACATACTATAGTTCATGGTTTTGGCCCATCATCTGACAGAATAGGCTGTGTATTTGCATACTGGGCCCTGATTGGTGGCCCAAAACTTGGTTGGAAAGTCCCTCTTTTATGTCTGGCTTCCAGGCCAGTTGGAAAAGGGCACACTGAGAGGTGGTAAGAGTATGTTAAATTGGACATTTTCATGGTAAAAGGTTAGCTGGACAGGGTTCTTTCAGACATAAGCCCCAACCGTTACATCTCAGGAAACAGGGGGAGAGAGCACCGTCTCCCGATGGTCCTCCAGCACCTTGATGTCATGACATGGGACTTGAACCTGCCAACTGCCTGTAGCAGAGGCAACCGGCCAAGCGCTCCACACCATTACGCCAACGCACCTTTGGGCATTCAGCACATGTCTCCTGGTGCTTTTGAGTTTTTATTTTTTATTCAAGCCTTGAAAAGTTGAAATTACTGCAGGATTGAGCTGTAGGATGAACAGGACTTGAACATGGAATGTCTGTACTGAAAGCCTGATGATTAGACCACTGCACCATCAGTCAGACACTCTCAGGCAAAGTCTCCTGGTAATTTTGAAGTGATCTTTTGTTTGTTAGCCTTCAGTTAGTAAAGTTTAAATAACACAGAATCATATTAATCAGATGTTTCTTAGCGCTGTTGAGGTCTTCTTTTATATGATAGTGTAACAGCCGGGAATCGAACCCTGGTCTCCCACGTGGAAAGCCAACATCTTAACCACTGCGACAATTAGAGTTTTGAGGTCATCAGGCTGAGGCTGAGGCTGAGGCTGTGAGCCACTGCTATACAATAAAAGAAATCAAAAAACGATGGGCTATAACCCATGTTTTGTTTTCATTTTTTTTTAATCCTCAAAAATTATGAAAAACGGCGTGCTATAGTATGCCGTACGGTATGGGCTATAGCCCATGGTAAAAAATGATGAAAAACGAGGATAACTTTTTTTTCAAAAATTAAAAAAACGATGGGCTATAACCCATGTTTTTTTTTTTCTTCATTTTTTTCAAATCCTCAAAAATTATGAAAAATGGCGTGCTATAGTATGCCGTACGGTATGGGCTATAGCCCATGGTCAAAAATTATGAAAAACGAGGATAACTTTTTTTTCAAAAATTCAAAAAACGATGGGCTATAACCCATGTTTTGTTTTCATTTTTTTTTAATCCTCAAAAATTATGAAAAACGGCGTGCTATAGTATGCCGTACGGTATGGGCTATAGCCCATGGTAAAAAATGATGAAAAACGAGGATAACTTTTTTTTCAAAAATTAAAAAAACGATGGGCTATAACCCATGTTTTTTTTTCTTCATTTTTTTCAAATCCTCAAAAATTATGAAAAATGGCGTGCTATAGTATGCCGTACGGTATGGGCTATAGCCCATGGTCAAACATTATGAAAAACGAGGATAACTTTTTTTTCAAAAATTCAAAAAACGATGGGCTATAACCCATTTTTTTTTTTCTTCATTTTTTTCAAATCCTCAAAAATGCTGAAAAACGGCGTGCTATAGTATGCCGTACGGTATGGGCTAAAGCCCATGGTCAAAAATGATGAAAAACGAGGTTAAAAAAATAATTAAAAAATTCAAAAAACGATGGGCTATAACCCATGTTTTGTTTTTTTCATTTTTTTTTCAAATCCTCAAAAATGATGAAAAACGGCGTGCTATAGTATGCCGTACGGTATGGGCTATTAGACGAGCGTCTAAAAAGGGGATAAAAAACGTCTAAAAATAGACGTCTAAAACACGTCTAAAAATAGACGTGTTTTAGACGTCTATTTTTAGACGTTTTTTATCCCATTTTTAGACGCACGTCTAATATTCCAAATGGCTGGTTAAATATAAGTTCCCGATTATACCTTACATGCCAGTGTGGCTCAAAAGATAAATCTGAGGTTCGTAATCCAAAGGTTACTGGTTCAAAACTCCATCAAAACTAATACTCAACCAATGCTGCAGTAATTTGAACTTTTCAAGGCTTGAATAAAAAATAAAAACTCAAAAGCACCAGGAGACATGTGCTGAATGCCCAAAGGTGCGTTGGCGTAATGGTGTGGAGCGCTTGACCCGTTGCCTCTGCTACAGGCAGTTGGCAGGTTCAAGTCCCATGTCATGACATCAAGGTGCTGGAGGACCATCGGGAGACGGTGCTCTCTCCCCCTGTTTCCTGAAAAGTAACAGTCAGGGGTTATGTTTGAAAGAACCCTGTCCACCTAACATTTTACAGATAAGAATTAGGTCAAACGTTTACAAATAAAATTGCAATGCATTTTGGCCCATCTGACAGAATAGTCTGTGTATTTGCATACTGGCAGAATAGTCTGTGTATTTGCATACTGGGCCCCGATTATAATCGTCGACAATGGCAATGTCATTTTTCTTGACTTTTGACAATGAAAAAACTACACTATAGTATATTTGTTTAATAATCGTCGCAAAAACCATGAACTATAGTTCATGATTTTCGCAACGATTTCAAAAACCAATATGAAAATGATGAAAAAACGACATACTATAGTTCATGGTTTTGGCCCATCATCTGACAGAATAGGCTGTGTATTTGCATACTGGGCCCTGATTGGTGGCCCAAAACTTGGTTGGAAAGTCCCTCTTTTATGTCTGGCTTCCAGGCCAGTTGGAAAAGGGCACACTGAGAGGTGGTAA
Source organism: Protomyctophum parallelum (assembly GCF_964188405.1). Taxonomy (NCBI): domain Eukaryota; kingdom Metazoa; phylum Chordata; class Actinopteri; order Myctophiformes; family Myctophidae; genus Protomyctophum; species Protomyctophum parallelum. The sequence goes on along the minus strand of NC_139700.1, from coordinate 16,535,680 downwards.
GAGTATGTTAAATTGGACATTTTCATGGTAAAAGGTTAGCTGGACAGGGTTCTTTCAGACATAAGCCCCAACCGTTACATCTCAGGAAACAGGGGGAGAGAGCACCGTCTCCCGATGGTCCTCCAGCACCTTGATGTCATGACATGGGACTTGAACCTGCCAACTGCCTGTAGCAGAGGCAACGGGCCAAGCACCCCACACCATTACGCCAACACACCTTTAGGCATTCAGCAAATGTCTCCTGGTGCTTTTGAGTTTTTATTTTTTATTCAAGCCTTGAAAAGTTCAAATTACTGCAGGATTGAGCTGTAGGATGAACAGGACTTGAACATGGAATGTCTGTACTGAAAGCCTGATGATTAGACCACTGCACCATCAGTCAGACACTCTCAGGCAAAGTCTCCTGGTAATTTTGAAGTGATCTTTTGTTTGTTAGCCTTCAGTTAGTAAAGTTTAAATAACACAGAATCATATTAATCAGATGTTTCTTAGCGCTGTTGAGGTCTTCTTTTATATGATAGTGTAACAGCCGGGAATCGAACCCTGGTCTCCCACGTGGAAAGCCAACATCTTAACCACTGTGACAATTAGAGTTTTGAGGTCATCAGGCTGAGGCTGTGGCTGTGAGCCACTGCTATACAATAAAAGAAATCAAAAAACGATGGGCTATAACCCATGTTTTGTTTTCATTTTTTTTTAATCCTCAAAAATTATGAAAAATGGCGTGCTATAGTATGCCGTACGGTATGGGCTATAGCCCATGGTCAAAAATTATGAAAAACGAGGATAACTTTTTTTTCAAAAATTCAAAAAACGATGGGCTATAACCCATGTTTTGTTTTCATTTTTTTTTAATCCTCAAAAATTATGAAAAACGGCGTGCTATAGTATGCCGTACGGTATGGGCTATAGCCCATGGTAAAAAATGATGAAAAACGAGGATAACTTTTTTTTCAAAAATTAAAAAAACGATGGGCTATAACCCATGTTTTTTTTTTTCTTCATTTTTTTCAAATCCTCAAAAATTATGAAAAATGGCGTGCTATAGTATGCCGTACGGTATGGGCTATAGCCCATGGTCAAACATTATGAAAAACGAGGATAACTTTTTTTTCAAAAAACGATGGGCTATAACCCATGTTTTTTTTTTTCTTCATTTTTTTCAAATCCTCAAAAATGATGAAAAACGGCGTGCTATAGTATGCCGTACGGTATGGGCTAAAGCCCATGGTCAAAAATGATGAAAAACGAGGTTAAAAAAATAATTCAAAAATTCAAAAAACGATGGGCTATAACCCATGTTTTGTTTTTTTCATATTTTTTTCAAATCCTCAAAAATGATGAAAAACGGCGTGCTATAGTATGCCGTACGGTATGGGCTATTAGACGAGCGTCTAAAAAGGGGATAAAAAACGTCTAAAAATAGACGTGTTTTAGACGTCTATTTTTAGACGTTTTTTATCCAATTTTTAGACGCACGTCTAATATTCCAAATGGCTGGTTAAATATAAGTTCCCGATTATACCTTACATGCCAGTGTGGCTCAAAAGATAAATCTGAGGTTCGTAATCCAAAGGTTACTGGTTCAAAACTCCATCAAAACTAATACTCAACCAATGCTGCAGTAATTTGAACTTTTCAAGGCTTGAATAAAAAAGAAAAACTCAAAAGCACCAGGAGACATGTGCTGAATGCCCAAAGGTGCGTTGGCGTAATGGTGTGGAGCGCTTGACCCGTTGCCTCTGCTACAGGCAGTTGGCAGGTTCAAGTCCCATGTCATGACATCAAGGTGCTGGAGGACCATCGGGAGACGGTGCTCTCTCCCCCTGTTTCCTGAAAAGTAACAGTCAGGGGTTATGTTTGAAAGAACCCTGTCCACCTAACATTTTACAGATAAGAATTAGGTCAAACGTTTACAAATAAAATTGCAATGCATTTTGGCCCATCTGACAGAATAGTCTGTGTATTTGCATACTGGCAGAATAGTCTGTGTATTTGCATACTGGGCCCCGATTATAATCGTCGACAATGGCAATGTCATTTTTCTTGACTTTTGACAATGAAAAAACTACACTATAGTATATTTGTTTAATAATCGTCGCAAAAACCATGAACTATAGTTCATGATTTTCGCAACGATTTCAAAAACCAATATGAAAATGATGAAAAAACGACATACTATAGTTCATGGTTTTGGCCCATCATCTGACAGAATAGGCTGTGTATTTGCATACTGGGCCCTGATTGGTGGCCCAAAACTTGGTTGGAAAGTCCCTCTTTTATGTCTGGCTTCCAGGCCAGTTGGAAAAGGGCACACTGAGAGGTGGTAAGAGTATGTTAAATTGGACATTTTCATGGTAAAAGGTTAGCTGGACAGGGTTCTTTCAGACATAAGCCCCAACCGTTACATCTCAGGAAACAGGGGGAGAGAGCACCGTCTCCCGATGGTCCTCCAGCACCTTGATGTCATGACATGGGACTTGAACCTGCCAACTGCCTGTAGCAGAGGCAACGGGCCAAGCACCCCACACCATTACGCCAACACACCTTTGGGCATTCAGCAAATGTCTCCTGGTGCTTTTGAGTTTTTATTTTTTATTCAAGCCTTGAAAAGTTCAAATTACTGCAGGATTGAGCTGTAGGATGAACAGGACTTGAACATGGAATGTCTGTACTGAAAGCCTGATGATTAGACCACTGCACCATCAGTCAGACACTCTCAGGCAAAGTCTCCTGGTAATTTTGAAGTGATCTTTTGTTTGTTAGCCTTCAGTTAGTAAAGTTTAAATAACACAGAATCATATTAATCAGATGTTTCTTAGCGCTGTTGAGGTCTTCTTTTATATGATAGTGTAACAGCCGGGAATCGAACCCTGGTCTCCCACTTGGAAAGCCAACATCTTAACCACTGCGACAATTAGAGTTTTGAGGTCATCAGGCTGAGGCTGAGGCTGTGAGCCACTGCTATACAATAAAATAAATCAAAAAACGATGGGCTATAACCCATGTTTTGTTTTCATTTTTTTTTAATCCTCAAAAATTATGAAAAACGGCGTGCTATAGTATGCCGTACGGTATGGGCTATAGCCCATGGTAAAAAATGATGAAAAACAAGGATAACTTTTTTTTCAAAAATTAAAAAAACGATGGGCTATAACCCATGTTTTTTTTTTTCTTCATTTTTTTCAAATCCTCAAAAATTATGAAAAATGGCGTGCTATAGTATGCCGTACGGTATGGGCTATAGCCCATGGTCAAAAATTATGAAAAACGAGGATAACTCTTTTTTCAAAAATTCAAAAAACGATGGGCTATAACCCATGTTTTGTTTTCATTTTTTTTTAATCCTCAAAAATTATGAAAAACGGCGTGCTATAGTATGCCGTACGGTATGGGCTATAGCCCATGGTAAAAAATGATGAAAAACGAGGATAACTTTTTTTTCAAAAATTTAAAAAACGATGGGCTATAACCCATGTTTTTTTTTTCTTCATTTTTTTCAAATCCTCAAAAATTATGGAAAATGGCGTGCTATAGTATGCCGTACGGTATGGGCTATAGCCCATGGTCAAACATTATGAAAAACGAGGATAACTTTTTTTTCAAAAATTCAAAAAACGATGGGCTATAACCCATGTTTTTTTTTTTCTTCATTTTTTTCAAATCCTCAAAAATGATGAAAAACGGCGTGCTATAGTATGCCGTACGGTATGGGCTAAAGCCCATGGTCAAAAATGATGAAAAACGAGGTTAAAAAAATAATTCAAAAATTCAAAAAACGATGGGCTATAACCCATGTTTTGTTTTTTTCATATTTTTTTCAAATCCTCAAAAATGATGAAAAACGGCGTGCTATAGTATGCCGTACGGTATGGGCTATTAGACGAGCGTCTAAAAAGGGGATAAAAAACGTCTAAAAATAGACGTGTTTTAGACGTCTATTTTTAGACGTTTTTTATCCCATTTTTAGACGCACGTCTAATATTCCAAATGGCTGGTTAAATATAAGTTCCCGATTATACCTTACATGCCAGTGTGGCTCAAAAGATAAATCTGAGGTTCGTAATCCAAAGGTTACTGGTTCAAAACTCCATCAAAACTAATACTCAACCAATGCTGCAGTAATTTGAACTTTTCAAGGCTTGAATAAAAAATAAAAACTCAAAAGCACCAGGAGACATGTGCTGAATGCCCAAAGGTGCGTTGGCGTAATGGTGTGGAGCGCTTGACCCGTTGCCTCTGCTACAGGCAGTTGGCAGGTTCAAGTCCCATGTCATGACATCAAGGTGCTGGAGGACCATCGGGAGACGGTGCTCTCTCCCCCTGTTTCCTGAAAAGTAACAGTCGGGGGTTATGTTTGAAAGAACCCTGTCCACCTAACATTTTACAGATAAGAATTAGGTCAAACGTTTACAAATAAAATTGCAATGCATTTTGGCCCATCTGACAGAATAGTCTGTGTATTTGCATACTGGGCCCCGATTATAATCGTCGACAATGGCAATGTCATTTTTCTTGACTTTTGACAATGAAAAAACTACACTATAGTATATTTGTTTAATAATCGTCGCAAAAACCATGAACTATAGTTCATGATTTTCGCAACGATTTCAAAAACCAATATGAAAATGATGAAAAAATGACATACTATAGTTCATGGTTTTGGCCCATCATCTGACAGAATAGGCTGTGTATTTGCATACTGGGCCCTGATTGGTGGCCCAAAACTTGGTTGGAAAGTCCCTCTTTTATGTCTGGCTTCCAGGCCAGTTGGAAAAGGGCACACTGAGAGGTGGTAAGAGTATGTTAAATTGGACATTTTCATGGTAAAAGGTTAGCTGGACAGGGTTCTTTCAGACATAAGCCCCAACCGTTACATCTCAGGAAACAGGGGGAGAGAGCACCGTCTCCCGATGGTCCTCCAGCACCTTGATGTCATGACATGGGACTTGAACCTGCCAACTGCCTGTAGCAGAGGCAACGGGCCAAGCACCCCACACCATTACGCCAACGCACCTTTGGGCATTCAGCACATGTCTCCTGGTGCTTTTGAGTTTTTATTTTTTATTCAAGCCTTGAAAAGTTCAAATTACTGCAGGATTGAGCTGTAGGATGAACAGGACTTGAACATGGAATGTCTGTACTGAAAGCCTGATGATTAGACCACTGCACCATCAGTCAGACACTCTCAGGCAAAGTCTCCTGGTAATTTTGAAGTGATCTTTTGTTTGTTAGCCTTCAGTTAGTAAAGTTTAAATAACACAGAATCATATTAATCAGATGTTTCTTAGCGCTGTTGAGGTCTTCTTTTATATGATAGTGTAACAGCCGGGAATCGAACCCTGGTCTCCCACTTGGAAAGCCAACATCTTAACCACTGCGACAATTAGAGTTTTGAGGTCATCAGGCTGAGGCTGAGGCTGTGAGCCACTGCTATACAATAAAAGAAATCAAAAAACGATGGGCTATAACCCATGTTTTGTTTTCATTTTTTTTTAATCCTCAAAAATTATGAAAAACGGCGTGCTATAGTATGCCGTACGGTATGGGCTATAGCCCATGGTAAAAAATGATGAAAAACGAGGATAACTTTTTTTTCAAAAATTAAAAAAACGATGGGCTATAACCCATGTTTTTTTTTTTCTTCATTTTTTTCAAATCCTCAAAAATTATGGAAAATGGCGTGCTATAGTATGCCGTACGGTATGGGCTATAGCCCATGGTCAAAAATTATGAAAAACGAGGATAACTTTTTTTTCAAAAATTCAAAAAACGATGGGCTATAACCCATGTTTTGTTTTCATTTTTTTTGAATCCTCAAAAATTATGAAAAACGGCGTGCTATAGTATGCCGTACGGTATGGGCTATAGCCCATGGTAAAAAATGATGAAAAACGAGGATAACTTTTTTTTCAAAAATTAAAAAAAACGATGGGCTATAACCCATGTTTTTTTTTTTCTTCATTTTTTTCAAATCCTCAAAAATTATGAAAAATGGCGTGCTATAGTATGCCGTACGGTATGGGCTATAGTCCATGGTCAAACATTATGAAAAACGAGGATAACTTTTTTTTCAAAAATTCAAAAAACGATGGGCTATAACCCATGTTTATTTTTTTCTTCATTTTTTTCAAATCCTCAAAAATGATGAAAAACGGCGTGCTATAGTATGCCGTACGGTATGGGCTAAAGCCCATGGTCAAAAATGATGAAAAACGAGGTTAAAAAAATAATTCAAAAATTCAAAAAACGATGGGCTATAACCCATGTTTTGTTTTTTTCCTTTTTTTTTCAAATCCTCAAAAATGATGAAAAACGGCGTGCTATAGTATGCCGTACGGTATGGGCTATTAGACGAGCGTCTAAAAAGGGGATAAAAAACGTCTAAAAATAGACGTCTAAAACACGTCTAAAAATAGACGTGTTTTAGACGTCTATTTTTAGACGTTTTTTATCCCATTTTTAGACACACGTCTAATATTCCAAATGGCTGGTTAAATATAAGTTCCCGATTATACCTTACATGCCAGTGTAGCTCAAAAGATAAATCTGAGGTTCGTAATCCAAAGGTTACTGGTTCAAAACTCCATCAAAACTAATACTCAACCAATGCTGCAGTAATTTGAACTTTTCAAGGCTTGAATAAAAAATAAAAACTCAAAAGCACCAGGAGACATGTGCTGAATGCCCAAAGGTGCGTTGGCGTAATGGTGTGGAGCGCTTGACCCGTTGCCTCTGCTACAGGCAGTTGGCAGGTTCAAGTCCCATGTCATGACATCAAGGTGCTGGAGGACCATCGGGAGACGGTGCTCTCTCCCCCTGTTTCCTGAAAAGTAACAGTCGGGGGTTATGTTTGAAAGAACCCTGTCCACCTAACATTTTACAGATAAGAATTAGGTCAAACGTTTACAAATAAAATTGCAATGCATTTTGGCCCATCTGACAGAATAGTCTGTGTATTTGCATACTGGGCCCCGATTATAATCGTCGACAATGGCAATGTCATTTTTCTTGACTTTTGACAATGAAAAAACTACACTATAGTATATTTGTTTAATAATCGTCGCAAAAACCATGAACTATAGTTCATGATTTTCGCAACGATTTCAAAAACCAATATGAAAATGATGAAAAAACGACATACTATAGTTCATGGTTTTGGCCCATCATCTGACAGAATAGGCTGTGTATTTGCATACTGGGCCCTGATTGGTGGCCCAAAACTTGGTTGGAAAGTCCCTCTTTTATGTCTGGCTTCCAGGCCAGTTGGAAAAGGGCACACTGAGAGGTGGTAAGAGTATGTTAAATTGGACATTTTCATGGTAAAAGGTTAGCTGGACAGGGTTCTTTCAGACATAAGCCCCAACCGTTACATCTCAGGAAACAGGGGGAGAGAGCACCGTCTCCCGATGGTCCTCCAGCACCTTGATGTCATGACATGGGACTTGAACCTGCCAACTGCCTGTAGCAGAGGCAACGGGCCAAGCGCTCCACACCATTACGCCAACGCACCTTTGGGCATTCAGCACATGTCTCCTGGTGCTTTTGAGTTTTTATTTTTTATTCAAGCCTTGAAAAGTTGAAATTACTGCAGGATTGAGCTGTAGGATGAACAGGACTTGAACATGGAATGTCTGTACTGAAAGCCTGATGATTAGACCACTGCACCATCAGTCAGACACTCTCAGGCAAAGTCTCCTGGTAATTTTGAAGTGATCTTTTGTTTGTTAGCCTTCAGTTAGTAAAGTTTAAATAACACAGAATCATATTAATCAGATGTTTCTTAGCGCTGTTGAGGTCTTCTTTTATATGATAGTGTAACAGCCGGGAATCGAACCCTGGTCTCCCACTTGGAAAGCCAACATCTTAACCACTGCGACAATTAGAGTTTTGAGGTCATCAGGCTGAGGCTGTGGCTGTGAGCCACTGCTATACAATAAAAGAAATCAAAAAACGATGGGCTATAACCCATGTTTTGTTTTCATTTTTTTTGAATCCTCAAAAATTATGAAAAACGGCGTGCTATAGTATGCCGTACGGTATGGGCTATAGCCCATGGTAAAAAATGATGAAAAACGAGGATAACTTTTTTTTCAAAAATTAAAAAAACGATGGGCTATAACCCATGTTTTTTTTTTCTTCATTTTTTTCAAATCCTCAAAAATTATGAAAAATGGCGTGCTATAGTATGCCGTACGGTATGGGCTATAGCCCATGGTCAAAAATTATGAAAAACGAGGATAACTTTTTTTTCAAAAATTCAAAAAACGATGGGCTATAACCCATGTTTTGTTTTCATTTTTTTTGAATCCTCAAAAATTATGAAAAACGGCGTGCTATAGTATGCCGTACGGTATGGGCTATAGCCCATGGTAAAAAATGATGAAAAACGAGGATAACTTTTTTTTCAAAAATTAAAAAAACGATGGGCTATAACCCATGTTTTTTTTTTCTTCATTTTTTTCAAATCCTCAAAAATTATGAAAAATGGCGTGCTATAGTATGCCGTACGGTATGGGCTATAGCCCATGGTCAAACATTATGAAAAACGAGGATAACTTTTTTTTCAAAAATTCAAAAAACGATGGGCTATAACCCATGTTTTATTTTTTCTTCATTTTTTTCAAATCCTCAAAAATGCTGAAAAACGGCGTGCTATAGTATGCCGTACGGTATGGGCTAAAGCCCATTGTCAAAAATGATGAAAAACGAGGTTAAAAAAATAATTCAAAAATTCAAAAAACGATGGGCTATAACCCATGTTTTGTTTTTTTCATTTTTTTTTCAAATCCTCAAAAATGATGAAAAACGGCGTGCTATAGTATGCCGTACGGTATGGGCTATTAGACGAGCGTCTAAAAAGGGGATAAAAAACGTCTAAAAATAGACGTCTAAAACACGTCTAAAAATAGACGTGTTTTAGACGTCTATTTTTAGACGTTTTTATCCCATTTTTAGACGCACGTCTAATATTCCAAATGGCTGGTTAAATATAAGTTCCCGATTATACCTTACATGCCAGTGTGGCTCAAAAGATAAATCTGAGGTTCGTAATCCAAAGGTTACTGGTTCAAAACTCCATCAAAACTCCATCAAAACTAATACTCAACCAATGCTGCAGTAATTTGAACTTTTCAAGGCTTGAATAAAAAAGAAAAACTCAAAAGCACCAGGAGACATGTGCTGAATGCCCAAAGGTGCGTTGGCGTAATGGTGTGGAGCGCTTGACCCGTTGCCTCTGCTACAGGCAGTTGGCAGGTTCAAGTCCCATGTCATGACATCAAGGTGCTGGAGGACCATCGGGAGACGGTGCTCTCTCCCCCTGTTTCCTGAAAAGTAACAGTCAGGGGTTATGTTTGAAAGAACCCTGTCCACCTAACATTTTACAGATAAGAATTAGGTCAAACGTTTACAAATAAAATTGCAATGCATTTTGGCCCATCTGACAGAATAGTCTGTGTATTTGCATACTGGCAGAATAGTCTGTGTATTTGCATACTGGGCCCCGATTATAATCGTCGACAATGGCAATGTCATTTTTCTTGACTTTTGACAATGAAAAAACTACACTATAGTATATTTGTTTAATAATCGTCGCAAAAACCATGAACTATAGTTCATGATTTTCGCAACGATTTCAAAAACCAATATGAAAATGATGAAAAAACGACATACTATAGTTCATGGTTTTGGCCCATCATCTGACAGAATAGGCTGTGTATTTGCATACTGGGCCCTGATTGGTGGCCCAAAACTTGGTTGGAAAGTCCCTCTTTTATGTCTGGCTTCCAGGCCAGTTGGAAAAGGGCACACTGAGAGGTGGTAAGAGTATGTTAAATTGGACATTTTCATGGTAAAAGGTTAGCTGGACAGGGTTCTTTCAGACATAAGCCCCAACCGTTACATCTCAGGAAACAGGGGGAGAGAGCACCGTCTCCCGATGGTCCTCCAGCACCTTGATGTCATGACATGGGACTTGAACCTGCCAACTGCCTGTAGCAGAGGCAACGGGCCAAGCGCTCCACACCATTACGCCAAAGCACCTTTGGGCATTCAGCACATGTCTCCTGGTGCTTTTGAGTTTTTATTTTTTATTCAAGCCTTGAAAAGTTCAAATTACTGCAGGATTGAGCTGTAGGATGAACAGGACTTGAACATGGAATGTCTGTACTGAAAGCCTGATGATTAGACCACTGCACCATCAGTCAGACACTCTCAGGCAAAGTCTCCTGGTAATTTTGAAGTGATCTTTTGTTTGTTAGCCTTCAGTTAGTAAAGTTTAAATAACACAGAATCATATTAATCAGATGTTTCTTAGCGCTGTTGAGGTCTTCTTTTATATGATAGTGTAACAGCCGGGAATCGAACCCTGGTCTCCCACGTGGAAAGCCAACATCTTAACCACTGCGACAATTAGAGTTTTGAGGTCATCAGGCTGAGGCTGAGGCTGTGAGCCACTGCTATACAATAAAATAAATCAAAAAACGATGGGCTATAACCCATGTTTTGTTTTCATTTTTTTTTAATCCTCAAAAATTATGAAAAACGGCGTGCTATAGTATGCCGTACGGTATGGGCTATAGCCCATGGTAAAAAATGATGAAAAACGAGGATAACTTTTTTTTCAAAAATTAAAAAAACGATGGGCTATAACCCATGTTTTTTTTTTTCTTCATTTTTTTCAAATCCTCAAAAATTATGAAAAATGGCGTGCTATAGTATGCCGTACGGTATGGGCTATAGCCCATGGTCAAAAATTATGAAAAACGAGGATAACTTTTTTTTCAAAAATTCAAAAAACGATGGGCTATAACCCATGTTTTGTTTTCATTTTTTTTTTAATCCTCAAAAATTATGAAAAACGGCGTGCTATAGTATGCCGTACGGTATGGGCTATAGCCCATGGTAAAAAATGATGAAAAACGAGGATAACTTTTTTTTCAAAAATTAAAAAAACGATGGGCTATAACCCATGTTTTTTTTTTTCTTCATTTTTTTCAAATCCTCAAAAATTATGAAAAACGGCGTGCTATAGTATGCCGTACGGTATGGGCTATAGCCCATGGTCAAACATTATGAAAAACGAGGATAACTTTTTTTTCAAAAATTCAAAAAACGATGGGCTATAACCCATGTTTTTTTTTTTCTTCATTTTTTTCAAATCCTCAAAAATGCTGAAAAACGGCGTGCTATAGTATGCCGTACGGTATGGGCTAAAGCCCATGGTCAAAAATGATGAAAAACGAGGTTAAAAAAATAATTAAAAAATTCAAAAAACGATGGGCTATAACCCATGTTTTGTTTTTTTCATTTTTTTTTCAAATCCTCAAAAATGATGAAAAACTGCGTGCTATAGTATGCCGTACGGTATGGGCTATTAGACGAGCGTCTAAAAAGGGGATAAAAAACGTCTAAAAATAGACGTCTAAAACACGTCTAAAAATAGACGTGTTTTAGACGTCTATTTTTAGACGTTTTTTATCCCATTTTTAGACGCACGTCTAATATTCCAAATGGCTGGTTAAATATAAGTTCCCGATTATACCTTACATGCCAGTGTGGCTCAAAAGATAAATCTGAGGTTCGTAATCCAAAGGTTACTGGTTCAAAACTCCATCAAAACTAATACTCAACCAATGCTGCAGTAATTTGAACTTTTCAAGGCTTGAATAAAAAATAAAAACTCAAAAGCACCAGGAGACATGTGCTGAATGCCCAAAGATGCGTTGGCGTAATGGTGTGGAGCGCTTGACCCGTTGCCTCTGCTACAGGCAGTTGGCAGGTTCAAGTCCCATGTCATGACATCAAGGTGCTGGAGGACCATCGGGAGACAGTGCTCTCTCCCCCTGTTTCCTGAAAAGTAACAGTCAGGGGTTATGTTTGAAAGAACCCTGTCCACCTAACATTTTACAGATAAGAATTAGGTCAAACGTTTACAAATAAAATTGCAATGCATTTTGGCCCATCTGACAGAATAGTCTGTGTATTTGCATACTGGCAGAATAGTCTGTGTATTTGCATACTGGGCCCCGATTATAATCGTCGACAATGGCAATGTCATTTTTCTTGACTTTTGACAATGAAAAAACTACACTATAGTATATTTGTTTAATAATCGTCGCAAAAACCATGAACTATAGTTCATGATTTTCGCAACGATTTCAAAAACCAATATGAAAATGATGAAAAAACGACATACTATAGTTCATGGTTTTGGCCCATCATCTGACAGAATAGGCTGTGTATTTGCATACTGGGCCCTGATTGGTGGCCCAAAACTTGGTTGGAAAGTCCCTCTTTTATGTCTGGCTTCCAGGCCAGTTGGAAAAGGGCACACTGAGAGGTGGTAAGAGTATGTTAAATTGGACATTTTCATGGTAAAAGGTTAGCTGGACAGGGTTCTTTCAGACATAAGCCCCAACCGTTACATCTCAGGAAACAGGGGGAGAGAGCACCGTCTCCCGATGGTCCTCCAGCACCTTGATGTCATGACATGGGACTTGAACCTGCCAACTGCCTGTAGCAGAGGCAACGGGCCAAGCGCTCCACACCATTACGCCAAAGCACCTTTGGGCATTCAGCACATGTCTCCTGGTGCTTTTGAGTTTTTATTTTTTATTCAAGCCTTGAAAAGTTCAAATTACTGCAGGATTGAGCTGTAGGATGAACAGGACTTGAACATGGAATGTCTGTACTGAAAGCCTGATGATTAGACCACTGCACCATCAGTCAGACACTCTCAGGCAAAGTCTCCTGGTAATTTTGAAGTGATCTTTTGTTTGTTAGCCTTCAGTTAGTAAAGTTTAAATAACACAGAATCATATTAATCAGATGTTTCTTAGCGCTGTTGAGGTCTTCTTTTATATGATAGTGTAACAGCCGGGAATCGAACCCTGGTCTCCCACGTGGAAAGCCAACATCTTAACCACTGCGACAATTAGAGTTTTGAGGTCATCAGGCTGAGGCTGAGGCTGTGAGCCACTGCTATACAATAAAATAAATCAAAAAACGATGGGCTATAACCCATGTTTTGTTTTCATTTTTTTTTAATCCTCAAAAATTATGAAAAACGGCGTGCTATAGTATGCCGTACGGTATGGGCTATAGCCCATGGTAAAAAATGATGAAAAACGAGGATAACTTTTTTTTCAAAAATTAAAAAAACGATGGGCTATAACCAATGTTTTTTTTTTTCTTCATTTTTTTCAAATCCTCAAAAATTATGAAAAATGGCGTGCTATAGTATGCCGTACGGTATGGGCTATAGCCCATGGTCAAAAATTATGAAAAACGAGGATAACTTTTTTTTCAAAAATTCAAAAAACGATGGGCTATAACCCATGTTTTGTTTTCATTTTTTTTTTAATCCTCAAAAATTATGAAAAACGGCGTGCTATAGTATGCCGTACGGTATGGGCTATAGCCCATGGTAAAAAATGATGAAAAACGAGGATAACTTTTTTTTCAAAAATTAAAAAAACGATGGGCTATAACCCATGTTTTTTTTTTTCTTCATTTTTTTCAAATCCTCAAAAATTATGAAAAACGGCGTGCTATAGTATGCCGTACGGTATGGGCTATAGCCCATGGTCAAACATTATGAAAAACGAGGATAACTTTTTTTTCAAAAATTCAAAAAACGATGGGCTATAACCCATGTTTTTTTTTTTCTTCATTTTTTTCAAATCCTCAAAAATGCTGAAAAACGGCGTGCTATAGTATGCCGTACGGTATGGGCTAAAGCCCATGGTCAAAAATGATGAAAAACGAGGTTAAAAAAATAATTCAAAAATTCAAAAAACGATGGGCTATAACCCATGTTTTGTTTTTTTCATTTTTTTTTCAAATCCTCAAAAATGATGAAAAACTGCGTGCTATAGTATGCCGTACGGTATGGGCTATTAGACGAGCGTCTAAAAAGGGGATAAAAAACGTCTAAAAATAGACGTCTAAAACACGTCTAAAAATAGACGTGTTTTAGACGTCTATTTTTAGACGTTTTTTATCCCATTTTTAGACGCACGTCTAATATTCCAAATGGCTGGTTAAATATAAGTTCCCGATTATACCTTACATGCCAGTGTGGCTCAAAAGATAAATCTGAGGTTCGTAATCCAAAGGTTACTGGTTCAAAACTCCATCAAAACTAATACTCAACCAATGCTGCAGTAATTTGAACTTTTCAAGGCTTGAATAAAAAATAAAAACTCAAAAGCACCAGGAGACATGTGCTGAATGCCCAAAGATGCGTTGGCGTAATGGTGTGGAGCGCTTGACCCGTTGCCTCTGCTACAGGCAGTTGGCAGGTTCAAGTCCCATGTCATGACATCAAGGTGCTGGAGGACCATCGGGAGACGGTGCTCTCTCCCCCTGTTTCCTGAAAAGTAACAGTCAGGGGTTATGTTTGAAAGAACCCTGTCCACCGGCCCATCTGAGAGAATAGTCTGTGTATTTGCATACTGGCAGAATAGTCTGTGTATTTGCATACTGGGCCCCGATTATAATCGTCGACAATGGCAATGTCATTTTTCTTGACTTTTGACAATGAAAAAACTACACTATAGTATATTTGTTTAATAATCGTCGCAAAAACCATGAACTATAGTTCATGATTTTCGCAACGATTTCAAAAACCAATATGAAAATGATGAAAAAACGACATACTATAGTTCATGGTTTTGGCCCATCATCTGACAGAATAGGCTGTGTATTTGCATACTGGGCCCTGATTGGTGGCCCAAAACTTGGTTGGAAAGTCCCTCTTTTATGTCTGGCTTCCAGGCCAGTTGGAAAAGGGCACACTGAGAGGTGGTAAGAGTATGTTAAATTGGACATTTTCATGGTAAAAGGTTAGCTGGACAGGGTTCTTTCAGACATAAGCCCCAACCGTTACATCTCAGGAAACAGGGGGAGAGAGCACCGTCTCCCGATGGTCCTCCAGCACCTTGATGTCATGACATGGGACTTGAACCTGCCAACTGCCTGTAGCAGAGGCAACGGGCCAAGCGCTCCACACCATTACGCCAACACACCTTTGGGCATTCAGCACATGTCTCCTGGTGCTTTTGAGTTTTTATTTTTTATTTTTTATTCAAGCCTTGAAAAGTTCAAATTACTGCAGGATTGAGCTGTAGGATGAACAGGACTTGAACATGGAATGTCTGTACTGAAAGCCTGATGATTAGACCACTGCACCATCAGTCAGACACTCTCAGGCAAAGTCTCCTGGTAATTTTGAAGTGATCTTTTGTTTGTTAGCCTTCAGTTAGTAAAGTTTAAATAACACAGAATCATATTAATCAGATGTTTCTTAGCGCTGTTGAGGTCTTCTTTTATATGATAGTGTAACAGCCGGGAATCGAACCCTGGTCTCCCACGTGGAAAGCCAACATCTTAACCACTGCGACAATTAGAGTTTTGAGGTCATCAGGCTGAGGCTGAGGCTGAGGCTGAGGCTGTGAGCCACTGCTATACAATAAAAGAAATCAAAAAACGATGGGCTATATCCCACGTTTTGTTTTCATTCTTTTTTAATCCTCAAAAATGATGAAAAACGGCGTGCTATAGTATGCCGTACGGTATGGGCTATAGCCCATGGTAAAAAATGATGAAAAACGAGGATAACTTTTTTTTCAAAAATTAAAAAAACGATGGGCTATAACCCATGTTTTTTTTTTCTTCATTTTTTTCAAATCCTCAAAAATGATGAAAAACGGCGTGCTATAGTATGCCGTACGGTATGGGCTAAAGCCCATGGTCAAAAATGATGAAAAACGAGGTTAAAAAAATAATTAAAAAATTCAAAAAACGATGGGCTATAACCCATGTTTTGTTTTTTTAATTTTTTTTTCAAATCCTCAAAAATGATGAAAAACGGCGTGCTATAGTATGCCGTACGGTATGGGCTATTAGACGAGCGTCTAAAAAGGGGATAAAAAACGTCTAAAACACGTCTAAAAATAGACGTGTTTTAGACGTCTATTTTTAGACGTTTTTTATCCCATTTTTAGACGCACGTCTAATATTCCAAATGGCTGGTTAAATATAAGTTCCCGATTATACCTTACATGCCAGCGTGGCTCAAAAGATAAATCTGAGGTTCGTAATCCAAAGGTTACTGGTTCAAAACTCCATCAAAACTAATACTCAACCAATGCTGCAGTAATTTGAACTTTTCAAGGCTTGAATAAAAAATAAAAACTCAAAAGCACCAGGAGACATGTGCTGAATGCCCAAAGGTGCGTTGGCGTAATGGTGTGGAGCGCTTGACCCGTTGCCTCTGCTACAGGCAGTTGGCAGGTTCAAGTCCCATGTCATGACATCAAGGTGCTGGAGGACCATCGGGAGACGGTGCTCTCTCCCCCTGTTTCCTGAAAAGTAACAGTCGGGGGTTATGTTTGAAAGAACCCTGTCCACCTAACATTTTACAGATAAGAATTAGGTCAAACGTTTACAAATAAAATTGCAATGCATTTTGGCCCATCTGACAGAATAGTCTGTGTATTTGCATACTGGGCCCCGATTATAATCGTCGACAATGGCAATGTCATTTTTCTTGACTTTTGACAATGAAAAAACTACACTATAGTATATTTGTTTAATAATCGTCGCAAAAACCATGAACTATAGTTCATGATTTTCGCAACGATTTCAAAAACCAATATGAAAATGATGAAAAAACGACATACTATAGTTCATGGTTTTGGCCCATCATCTGACAGAATAGGCTGTGTATTTGCATACTGGGCCCTGATTGGTGGCCCAAAACTTGGTTGGAAAGTCCCTCTTTTATGTCTGGCTTCCAGGCCAGTTGGAAAAGGGCACACTGAGAGGTGGTAAGAGTATGTTAAATTGGACATTTTCATGGTAAAAGGTTAGCTGGACAGGGTTCTTTCAGACATAAGCCCCAACCGTTACATCTCAGGAAACAGGGGGAGAGAGCACCGTCTCCCGATGGTCCTCCAGCACCTTGATGTCATGACATGGGACTTGAACCTGCCAACTGCCTGTAGCAGAGGCAACGGGCCAAGCGCTCCACACCATTACGCCAACACACCTTTGGGCATTCAGCACATGTCTCCTGGTGCTTTTGAGTTTTTATTTTTTATTTTTTATTCAAGCCTTGAAAAGTTCAAATTACTGCAGGATTGAGCTGTAGGATGAACAGGACTTGAACATGGAATGTCTGTACTGAAAGCCTGATGATTAGACCACTGCACCATCAGTCAGACACTCTCAGGCAAAGTCTCCTGGTAATTTTGAAGTGATCTTTTGTTTGTTAGCCTTCAGTTAGTAAAGTTTAAATAACACAGAATCATATTAATCAGATGTTTCTTAGCGCTGTTGAGGTCTTCTTTTATATGATAGTGTAACAGCCGGGAATCGAACCCTGGTCTCCCACGTGGAAAGCCAACATCTTAACCACTGCGACAATTAGAGTTTTGAGGTCATCAGGCTGAGGCTGAGGCTGAGGCTGAGGCTGTGAGCCACTGCTATACAATAAAAGAAATCAAAAAACGATGGGCTATATCCCACGTTTTGTTTTCATTCTTTTTTAATCCTCAAAAATGATGAAAAACGGCGTGCTATAGTATGCCGTACGGTATGGGCTATAGCCCATGGTAAAAAATGATGAAAAACGAGGATAACTTTTTTTTCAAAAATTAAAAAAACGATGGGCTATAACCCATGTTTTTTTTTTCTTCATTTTTTTCAAATCCTCAAAAATGATGAAAAACGGCGTGCTATAGTATGCCGTACGGTATGGGCTAAAGCCCATGGTCAAAAATGATGAAAAACGAGGTTAAAAAAATAATTAAAAAATTCAAAAAACGATGGGCTATAACCCATGTTTTGTTTTTTTAATTTTTTTTTCAAATCCTCAAAAATGATGAAAAACGGCGTGCTATAGTATGCCGTACGGTATGGGCTATTAGACGAGCGTCTAAAAAGGGGATAAAAAACGTCTAAAACACGTCTAAAAATAGACGTGTTTTAGACGTCTATTTTTAGACGTTTTTTATCCCATTTTTAGACGCACGTCTAATATTCCAAATGGCTGGTTAAATATAAGTTCCCGATTATACCTTACATGCCAGCGTGGCTCAAAAGATAAATCTGAGGTTCGTAATCCAAAGGTTACTGGTTCAAAACTCCATCAAAACTAATACTCAACCAATGCTGCAGTAATTTGAACTTTTCAAGGCTTGAATAAAAAATAAAAACTCAAAAGCACCAGGAGACATGTGCTGAATGCCCAAAGGTGCGTTGGCGTAATGGTGTGGAGCGCTTGACCCGTTGCCTCTGCTACAGGCAGTTGGCAGGTTCAAGTCCCATGTCATGACATCAAGGTGCTGGAGGACCATCGGGAGACGGTGCTCTCTCCCCCTGTTTCCTGAAAAGTAACAGTCGGGGGTTATGTTTGAAAGAACCCTGTCCACCTAACATTTTACAGATAAGAATTAGGTCAAACGTTTACAAATAAAATTGCAATGCATTTTGGCCCATCTGACAGAATAGTCTGTGTATTTGCATACTGGGCCCCGATTATAATCGTCGACAATGGCAATGTCATTTTTCTTGACTTTTGACAATGAAAAAACTACACTATAGTATATTTGTTTAATAATCGTCGCAAAAACCATGAACTATAGTTCATGATTTTCGCAACGATTTCAAAAACCAATATGAAAATGATGAAAAAACGACATACTATAGTTCATGGTTTTGGCCCATCATCTGACAGAATAGGCTGTGTATTTGCATACTGGGCCCTGATTGGTGGCCCAAAACTTGGTTGGAAAGTCCCTCTTTTATGTCTGGCTTCCAGGCCAGTTGGAAAAGGGCACACTGAGAGGTGGTAAGAGTATGTTAAATTGGACATTTTCATGGTAAAAGGTTAGCTGGACAGGGTTCTTTCAGACATAAGCCCCAACCGTTACATCTCAGGAAACAGGGGGAGAGAGCACCGTCTCCCGATGGTCCTCCAGGACCTTGATGTCATGACATGGGACTTGAACCTGCCAACTGCCTGTAGCAGAGGCAACGGGCCAAGCGCCCCACACCATTACACCAACGCACCTTTGGGCATTCAGCACATGTCTCCTGGTGCTTTTGAGTTTTTATTTTTTATTCAAGCCTTGAAAAGTTCAAATTACTGCAGGATTGAGCTGTAGGATGAACAGGACTTGAACATGGAATGTCTGTACTGAAAGCCTGATGATTAGACCACTGCACCATCAGTCAGACACTCTCAGGCAAAGTCTCCTGGTAATTTTGAAGTGATCTTTTGTTTGTTAGCCTTCAGTTAGTAAAGTTTAAATAACACAGAATCATATTAATCAGATGTTTCTTAGCGCTGTTGAGGTCTTCTTTTATATGATAGTGTAACAGCCGGGAATCGAACCCTGGTCTCCCACGTGGAAAGCCAACATCTTAACCACTGCGACAATTAGAGTTTTGAGGTCATCAGGCTGAGGCTGTGGCTGTGAGCCACTGCTATACAATAAAAGAAATCAAAAAACGATGGGCTATAACCCATGTTTTGTTTTCATTTTTTTGTGAATCCTCAAAAATTATGAAAAATGGCGTGCTATAGTATGCCGTACGGTATGGGCTATAGCCCATGGTAAAAAATGATGAAAAACGAGGATAACTTTTTTTTCAAAAATTAAAAAAACGATGGGCTATAACCCATGTTTTTTTTTTCTTCATTTTTTTCAAATCCTCAAAAATTATGAAAAATGGCATGCTATAGTATGCCGTACGGTATGGGCTATAGCCCATGGTCAAAAATTATGAAAAACGAGGATAACTTTTTTTTCAAAAATTCAAAAAACGATGGGCTATAACCCATGTTTTGTTTTCATTTTTTTTGAATCCTCAAAAATTATGAAAAACGGCGTGCTATAGTATGCCGTACGGTATGGGCTATAGCCCATGGTAAAAAATGATGAAAAACGAGGATAACTTTTTTTTCAAAAATTAAAAAAACGATGGGCTATAACCCATGTTTTTTTTTTTTTTCATTTTTTTCAAATCCTCAAAAATGCTGAAAAACTGCGTGCTATAGTATGCCGTACGGTATGGGCTAAAGCCCATGGTCAAAAATGATGAAAAACGAGGTTAAAAAAATAATTCTAAAATTCTAAAAACGATGGGCTATAACCCATGTTTTTTGTTTTTTTTCATTTTTTTTTCAAATCCTCAAAAATGATGAAAAACGGCGTGCTATAGTATGCCGTACGGTATGGGCTATTAGACGAGCGTCTAAAAAGGGGATAAAAAACGTCTAAAAATAGACGTCTAAAACACGTCTAAAAATAGACGTGTTTTAGACGTCTATTTTTAGACGTTTTTTATCCCATTTTTAGACGCACGTCTAATATTCCAAATGGCTGGTTAAATATAAGTTCCCGATTATACCTTACATGCCAGTGTGGCTCAAAAGATAAATCTGAGGTTCGTAATCCAAAGGTTACTGGTTCAAAACTCCATCAAAACTAATACTCAACCAATGCTGCAGTAATTTGAACTTTTCAAGGCTTGAATAAAAAATAAAAACTCAAAAGCATGCATACATGGATAGATGGAGCGATGGATGGAACGGTGCCCAATTGGCTATGAGACCAAAATGCCTGTAGGTCCATGTACTGTATAGTGCAAATGCTTAATGATGACTTTCAGAGATTGACAGCTGGAGCGGTGCTTGGAGGGAGAGCCGTAATTAGATGCCAGGATTAGTGCCAGGATACATCGCACAGCCATCTGGCTTTAGTGGGCTTTTTATACCTTTTGATGCGTCTCTATGAAGCATAAACGGCTGATGGAGCATTTATCCAGGCAGATGAGATTTTCGACGGACTGTCTTTGCCTCTCCACCGTCGCCTTTCTGTCATAAAGATTCTGTCAGCGTGCCATAACGGCCGTCAGAACATTTACAGGACTGTTAAAAAGAGACGCTCACTAGTCTGCCTCCTCTTCTAGACCGATGGTTCCCAAACAATGGGTTGGGACCCTTTGAAAAAATGCTTTAAAAACCCAGAATATGAAGGGATATTGTTCAGAAAAAGTGCTGGTATTAAGGGCTTGTGTGTTTGCAATAAAAGGTGGATTTTATAGTGCCTTCATCCAAGGTGCTTTACATAGATAGTGCGTTTCATTCACCCATTCACACACACACACATTCATACACCGATGGAGGAGGGAAACCATGCAAGGCACCGTGACCTACCTGCACATCGGGAGCAATTAGGGGTTCAGTGTCTTGCTCAAGGGCAATTCGACACTAACTCTGGGGGAGCCTGGGATTGAACTGGGCCATTCGGCTGCTCTACCGGCCACTGACCCACTGCCCGCCCATATGTACCTCGACGGCGACGGGGGCCAGAGTACCTGAGCGCTGGTTGTGATGGGCCGTAACTACCAGAGTTTTTGTTTGAGTCCTGCCCTGTATGCCTCCCATGTTTAACAACAAATTGTACTGCTACAAAATACTGCTTCTAGACTTTTAACCATGCAAAACTGAAAGAATAAGGTCGCGAATACAAGCGGCCGAAATGAGTTTTCTTCGACGGGTGGCTGGCATCTCCCTTAGAGATGGGGTGAGAAGTTCAGTCACGCGGGAGAGACTCGGAGTTGAGACGCTGCTCCTTCACCTGGAAATGAGCCAGCTTAGGTGGTTCGGGCATCTGGTTAGGATGCCTCACGGGCGTCTCCCTAGGGAGGTCCTCGAGGCACGACCCACTGGGAGGAGACCCCGGGCAGACCCTGTTCACTCTGCTTTGATCTGTGCTCTAAGTTCATTAGTCATAGGCCCTCATTTATCAACCGTGCGTACGCCAAAATATGGGCGCACGCCGAAATTACCGACATTTTCGGCATTTAACATTTCCGGCAAAGCTTGAAATTGAACTTGAGTAGGACAAATAGTCACGTCTACTCTTCAGCTGGCGTACGCTGTTTTTCTGTTTTACACAAGCGGAGCAGCCTTGTCTGAACTGCTGAGAGGCTGTCACAGGCATCTAAACATATATGTATTCACTCCTAAAATGTTTATATAAAAGGTATGTATAATGTATATGGGCTACATGTAAAAAATAAATAAATAAAAATGTTAAGGAATACATGTGTCATATGAAATTAGTAGGAGATAAAATCGCGCAATTAAAAACAATGTTGCAAGAGATGCTTAAGCCATTTAAACAGTGTTTTGCATGAGCGCATACATGCGAGGATTTGGGCTGTCTGTGCTGAAATATTTCCATGACGGGACGTTGGAGAGTATAGTGCAGCAGTCCCAACGTGGTATAGCCTACTGTAGCCTAATCTACAGCATGAAGGCCGATGTCTTTCTTACGGTATGTGCAATATAATAAACCCGACGCGTCGCTCAATGCCAAATGTACCGTGCCAGGCTCCCAGCGCAAGTGGGAACTGCATCGGAGATATATAGGTATATTACCCAGCCAAGCAACCACCAGCCACATGAGGCTATATACGGTTTTTGCTGCACATTCATATGACAGTTGACAGCCCGGCCGGCGGCCACTGCAGTGACTAACGTCTGCGAGGCAATCTAAATACTGTCAAACGTCGGAACGTGCATGGTCAGTTGGTCACGGACGGACCACTATGATAGAGAGAGACAGACAGACAGACAGACACACTGGACAGGAGGAGCACCTGCAAAACAGCAGCGTGTGTGTGCCTATTTGTTATTTAATTATGGTTCACAGGTTCAGGTTTTCGTTCACTAATATATCTTGTTGTATATTAAATTAAAAATACTTGAATGATTTAATATACAACTAACAACACACAGTGAAAAATTGCGATATGTGTGCGGGGGGTGAGGCGGGCAGCAAGGGAAACGAAGCGAGAGGAGAAACAGACAGCTTTATTTAATGTGTCATGTAGGTGCGTGCGTGCGTGGACATGACAGCAAGGCAAGCGAGGTGAGAGGGAACAGACAGGGTAGGCCTACAACTTTATTTAATTCATGCAGGTGTTCGTTGTTTATTTATTTAACAACACACCAGTTAGTTGGGCTTGCAAGTTGCGTGTGCGTGCAGCTTGTGTGCGTCTGTGTGTGTGTGTGTGTGTGTGTGTGTGTGTGTGTGTGTGTGTGTGTGTGTGTGCGTGTATGAGAGAGGGGGGTGAGGCGGGCAGAAAGGCATGGTTTCCAGATCGTATAGCAGTGGTTCAGGTCGCAAAAACGAGGGCGAGGCTTGATTTCTTAGGGCGTGCCAGATCAAATTCAGCCGTGACATTTATTAACGTGAGAACGAAATTAAGGAAGGATCAGCTGTTTGCGATCACTTTATAAATGCCGTGGAGACGTGGGTGTACTACGAAACCTGCACTCGAATTTGTGGCAGATTTTACACTCGATTGATAAATGAGGGCCATAGAGTGCATACTTCTGCCAACACGCAATGCAATTGATGATGCTGTATGCAATTTCACCTTAGACATGAATGATTATGTCGCCTTGCCCTTGAGTGTCCTTTGACGTTTTTGGAACATAGTGGAGGATATTAATGAAACGATCGTTCACTTTATGGTACAAGCACCAAATTTGGTACACAAGTGCTTCAGAACCTACTCTCTCAGAAAAGTAGTTGTCCACTTGAAGTTGTCCACTTGAAAAAACTAAATGGCCACCATTTTTCAAGATGGCCGCCAAATGAAAAGGGCCTTTTGTGGTGGTTCTGGACAACCGTGGGTCCGACCGACTCGAGACCGGGCACTGCACTCCCTGTGGGTGTGTGGAACGTGTGTGTCGAATTTGAAGTCGGTGGGGCGAACGGTTCTCGGGTTATGTGGATTACAGATGTACAGACACACACAGACTTGAATATATGTGACCAGTGCCAGTGATTTAATATACAAGGGGGCCATGGTCATTTTTCAGTTCTTTACATATTATGAAACTACACACTGTAACCTTTCATATGATGTATTGCTCATTGAAATTGGGGGGGAAATGAAGAAGATATGACCATTTGAAACTTGTTGAACTGTAAACACCAAAGTACAGAATTTGCCATTCTAAGATTTCAAAGTATTTAGCATCTCTGAGGCCTGGAATGGGTGTGACAATGGATACTTGTCTCCACCCCTAGATACTTGCATAAACACTCCCCCCCCCATTCACTAACCACTCCCCCCACTAGGTTAGCTGTCAACTGCATAGAATGACTTGAGTGGACACTTGTGGGCTCTTAAAATAAGAATAAATAGAGATGAGAATTAGAATTAGTTTGTTTATTTTCACATACTTGAATTTGCATACTGTGACAATGACAAATAAGAGTGGCATAATAATAATATAAAGTTTTAAATCTCACTTTGTCTGGGACTAAAGAAATGTATAGTTTCAAATTGCACTTTGCCTGGTGTGGTCAACAATGTTCAATCAATAATATGACACACGTAATGAATGTTCAGGCATGCAACACAATAGCTAGGCAGTTTATAAATGTTACACTCGGACAGTCTTCTTTGGTGCTGTGGACTTTGGTTTGGGGCACGTTGTGTCTTGTGCATCATCACGACAGAACTTTCTGAGTTCTTTAAAAAGTTATTCCTGACGGTCTGTGTCCAGTCCAGGTGGGGGTTGTACTGGAAGACCATGTACTGGGGGTAAGACCTTGGGATCTTTGAGCAGCTGAAACTCCACTACTTCTGAGTCACGGTGTTTTTGGGCCATCAACACACCAGGCTTCGTGGTGTCAAAACGGAAGTGCTGGTAGCTCTTTATCTGTGGGAGTTTGCGGAAGTAGGGAGTCAGGTGTTTTCGCCAGTCGAAGCCTTCAACAAGCACTGTCCCATCTTCATGTCCGACAAGCTGGGAGAGATTCACTCCCTTCTCCTCAGAGCTTTTAGCCATCACTGTCGCGATGTCTGCCAAGGTGTCAACTCTGCTTCTCCTGTAGACTTGTTTGAACAGTCCAAAGCACCAGTCAGGACCAAACTTGGTGTGGCCAGCAATCAGCAGGTGGACTCCCAGCTTCAAGTGGTCCTCCACGCACAGTACCAGAGCATGAAGTTGTTTTTGTTTTGGCCACTGCAGTTGTCACAATGAAGGTCAACGTATTTTTCTCCAACTCCATAGTTGTTGAAAAAATGATGCAAGTAGCTGATGACTGCATTACTGCCTTTTCCTAATGCCATGCCTTCATCAATCTGGTAATTCACTTGCTTCCAAAAAGGCCACACTTGCGTGCAGTGAGGAAAAACAACTGGCTAACCTGGAGAGAAGATGAAGGGTAGTGCACCTGAAAGAAGAAACATAGAAAAAACAAATATATACATTAAAATCAATATCCTGACTGAATACAGAATGGACATTGCTACGACAGTAATATGCAAGGCCCTCTGGAGTAAGTGTGGAAATGTAGTGGCATCATCAAAGTTGCCCACCCCTGATGTATATGAACCCTTACACTGTGACTGTGATTTTATGTTTATCTGCAAATACAAAAAATATCCTAACACATGCCTATCACAGTAACACAGTCAACAAACAATAGTGAGGATGAGAATCATTCTTACCTGTTGTGCGAAATCAAAGCTGTAGTGCATTGTGATGTCCCTGCTTGCATGTGTGGAGGGGCCTAGAGACAGCTCCTCATCCACACAGATCTTCTTACTGGCAGCGGACATCTCCTGGTACAACTGACGCTCTCTATGAACACGTGCCAGGTGATCGATTTGCTCCTGGTGCTTTTCTGCCATCTTCTGAGTCGCTTATGTTCACACTTCGGCTCAGCTGGTAGTTGTCTTTGTAGCACTGCCAGCACAGATCGGTCCTGGGTTTGACGCTTGTTACCTGAGGGATAATCGCCTTCCACAACCTTCGGAAGCAGGTCAGTCCAACAACACGTTTCCCTGCAATAGAGAGAAAGAGAAAGACTTAATTAAAATGGGCTGTGTACATACATTCTATACACCACTCAATCAGAAAGAGAGACTTAATTAAAATGGGCTGTGTACAACTGTACATACATCCTATACTAGACTTAATCCCTATTAAACATAATTAAATAAATAAAACATCAAGAAAAAATATTTCAACAATAGCTGATCTACAAGCTCACTCTTTTTTATTTTATTTTTTCAAAACAATAACCTACCAGCTTCCATTGCAGCCTTGTAGAGACGCCAGACTGATGCTTTGGTCACATTACTTGGCAACAACTTCAGGCTGTAATCCTTGTGTCCGGGATGTCGACCAGGCAAAGATATGGCATGGACCTCTGCATAGTTTGTGATGAATGTCAACACCAATGTGATGTCCTCTTTAGTCAGAAACTTCTTGTTCGTTCTGGGAGCCTTTTTCCTCTGCCGTGGAGTGAAACCATTCTCCTTGTAGTGTCGCTTAATTGCATTTAGAAGGGTGCTGCTGATCCTGGACAAAAACAACAAACGCTGGGTTACTAACTAACAACGTTAGTCTGCCTGGACTCTATTTACTGTTCAGCGCTTGGATCCGGTCTAGAGCCCACCCACTTAAACATAAACATACTGTACATACACGCACACAAACATTTCCGTATGGATCCGTTCTATACCGGATGTTGTTATAAACAGTGCTAACACACTGCAAATTAAAACGCTACTGCATCATGTATCAGTCTTACTTAAAACAAACTCATCATAAACAGACTGATTTCAGAGACTATAGACCCTGAATATAAACAAGATGATAATGAAACTTACCCATAGATGAAGCAACATGTAGCTCGACACGCCACGATGGCGTTCACCATGTATGTGGATCTGTTGAACTTTCGCTTCGCGTTGACTTTCTTCGTGGATTGAGTCATTTCGGAGTCGTTCATACAAGTCTTTATAATCGCCAAAATAACAAGGTCTTTCTGGTCCTTTGTCAAAGCTGCCATGTCTGTTCGGGTCTCCCAGATCATGTCTGGATCGAGTTGTTTACTGCAAGACGAATGCGGCTGTTCTATGTTCTCTTTTGCTCTTTTATTACATCCGCAATCAAAGTTTATTATTTTCTCCATTTCTGCTGGTCGGTCGGTGTCCACTGCTACGTTATTAACTTCTGGTACAAGTAAAAGCGAGGCGATGCCGACCTGTACACCACCCGGCCCAGCTGTTCCCCCAGACTCGTCTTCCTCGTCCTCGTTATCACAACACAAACTCCTGTTGATTTGATCGAAAACAACGCCATGGTCTTCATCATCCGTGTCAGATTCATCCGTAAGCTCTAAACCCGGGTCACTGCCACCGTGTATGAAATCTGAAATAAATGTTCCCAGGAGATCGTCTTGTGCCTGTCCATTTAAAGCGTTAAGCAAGCGTTCCAATTCAAAGTTACTAGCCATGATCACAAACAAACAACAAGAATGATGTTGTGTTTACTGACAGCCTGAACACGTTGTACTTATGGGCGGTGATCGGCTACGTGAAACTGGAGAACAATACATAGGTATGGCCAATCGAAACAGCTCTATGTAAATACGTGCAGGAATGTTCACACCCCCAAAATACGGAAAATAGTCTTTCATTATAGAGACATTTTTGCAACGTAATTACAACGACTTAATGACACTAAAACGACTTTCTGATGGAATAAAAACATTCTTTAACATTCCAACTGTGTTAATGTGGCTAAAAACGAAAACATAACGAAAGACATAACAGAGTTGCCGACTTGTGGTTGAAATCACTGGACTGGGACACATATGTCAATGGGCAATGCCCATTGGGTTTTTTGGGTAAGAGAGAGATGTGATGTCAGGTGGTGTGGGCTAAGAAGTGGTCAGGGCTATATGAGATGTACAGTAAGTGCAAAGAGAGATGGTGAGGGAGGGAGAAAATTATTTGTACCAATTGACCAGACAGTAGTGTAACAGGTTAAGGTGAGTATAGAGATGGAAATGTTCTAGCAAGAGAAGCCAATGTATTGAGAATATGGGACATAGTATGTGTCAGGAGTTATTTGTGACAGAAGGCTACCAGTGAGAGGGAAGATGTATACGATGGTAGTGAGACCAGCCATGCCGTACGGTTGGAAACGGTGGCACTGATGAAAAGGAGGCACAGCTGGAGGTGGCAGAATTAAGGATGCTATGGTTCTCATTAGGTGTGAAAAGGAAGGACATTATCAGAAATTACTGAATTAGAGGATCAGCCCAGGTTAGAAGGTTTGGGGATAAAGCAAGAGAGGTGACGTTGAGATGGTTTAGACATGTGAAAAGGAGGGATGAGGGTACATTGGGAGAAGGATGCTGAAGATGTAGCTGCCAGGTAAGAGGATGGCCAAAGACGAGGTTTAAGGATGCTGTGAGAGATGACATGAAGGTGGCAGGTCACAGAGGAAGATGCAGAAAATAAAACCAAATGGGGTCCATGTGTGGTCCAGCCCTATGGAATGTAAAATTCAAGCATGTGCTAATGAAAAGTATTTAAGATATATAGTTTTGATGCTCATCCTAGATCCTACTACTATAGGGGATGCAAAGCAATATGTCCGTTTATCCGTCCGACTTCTCCTACCAAATCACTCCGTTAGCACACATCTCTCTATGCACAAAAAATTATGCATGCCACAGAAATCCATCTGCACTACATTGCATCCATGTCATATTTACTGTACAAATATTGCTTTTGTATGACATACTGTTATTGCACAACATTTCACTGTGACACAAATTACATTACAATTTCCACTGTGACACAAATTACATTACAATTTCCACATTAACCGACCCCTCCCCTTTTCCCTGCACGTGCACACACACACACACACGGTACTGTACAGTACACTACAGTATGTTACAGTACAGTATGGTAAAGTACAGTACGGTACAGTAACATGCGGTACGGCATGGTACAGTATGATACCATAAAGTATGGTACAGTACAGTATGATGCCGTACAGTACAGTACGGTACAGTACAGTACAGTACAGTATGGTACCATGCAGTACGGTACAGTACGGTACAGTACAGTACAGTACAGTACAGTACAGTACGGTACAGTATGATACCATACAGTAAGGTACAGTACGGTACAGTATGGTACCATGCAGTACGGTACAGTATGGTACAGTACAGTACAGTACGGTACAGTATGGTACAGTATGATACCATACAGTAAGGTACAGTACGGTACAGTATGGTATGGTACAGTACAGTACAGTACAGTACAGTACAGTACAGTACAGTACAGTACGGTACAGTATGGTACAGTATGATGCCCTACAGTGCCGTACAGTATTATACAGTACAGTAGTATGGTACAGTACATCACAAAGGTATAGCCAAATATATGCTGAAATGCAAAACCAGTCTAATTTTGGTGGCCATCTTGAAATATCACCGCCATATTGGATTTTTGGATGGCTCGGTTTAAAAAGTTAAAGAGTTGACCAAAGGAATGTTCACGGCAAATGTCACGCTTGTATCACCAAGCGAACAACCGTCCCAATGATCTGCTAATTGCACAAATTGTCTGTGTGTGTACGTCTGTAATCCACGTAACTCGAGAACCGTTCGCCCCACCGACTTCAAACACGTTCCACACACCCACAGGGAGTGCAATGCCCGGTCTCGAGTCGGTCGGACCCACGGTTGTCCAGAACCGCCACAAAAGGCCTTTTTCATTTGGCGGCCATCTTGAAAAATGGTGTCCAATGGTGTACTTTTCTGAGAGAGTAGGTTCCGAAGCACTCGTGTGCCAATTTTGGTGCTTGTACCATAAAGTGAACGATCGTTTCATTAATATCCTCCACTAAACAGTGCTCTCGCCAAGACAGTGTTCTTGTGTTATTTTGTTCAAAGACAAACAAACAGAAATTGGACGATATGATGTCATTTGATGGCACAGTGTTAACAAGTAATAGACAGTCAGCAAAGCATTACGCAATGTATCTTGTCATTTTGTACAAGGAATCCAACGAATCAAACCTCACCTTATACCATATACGGTAAATCTTGTCATTCCTGATAAACAAATAGATGGGGCAAAAACATAACCCCATAAAAACAGTGAGAGAAGTTCAGTGTGTGGGCACGTATAGCTGCAGTGGACTTTGATGCCGAGAAGTAAGAGGGCCCTCCTATACCCACTTGCTGCTGTATAATCTGGCTAAAAACATCCTCTAGCTAGCCAATGTTGTAATGGCTATTGCTATTTCTTTCCATAAGGATAAGAAACTGAGGACATACTGTATTATGACTGATTCACTGACTTGAATAATCTCCATCTGTCTGTGTGAGAGAGATCATTGAGGAAGGAGGGTGGTAGGAAGAGGATATCGTTGCTGTTGAGCACAATCCTTGTATATGTCCACATTTGTCCCCGTAAATGTATGTCCTACTTCATCATCGCACAAGAGTGTCACGCAGAAGTATCAAAAATAGCTCATCTACAAGCTCACCACGGCCTTTTGCAGATCTGCTATTTAAAAAATAAAGTATTGTCTGTTGGTTTTAAATATTGAACCAATGAAACATTATTATCAAGAGCTTGTGACTAAATGACTTGAAAGGATCCACTTGAACACAGGCTCTTTTATCCCCATTTGCCGAACAGTAACGATTTTAGACATACAAAGTTTCAGTGAAGATCTACTATATGTATGGTGGAGAGAGGGAGCTGGACAGATCTACTATATGTATGGTGGAGAGAGGGAGCTGGACAGATCTACTATATGTATGGTGGAGAGAGGGAGCTGGACAGGGAGCCACCCGGCCAGGTCTTGAGACTAGAGAGAGAGAGAGAGAGAGAGAGAGAGAGAGAGAATGACAATGAATCTATAGCCTGTAATGTTTTATGTGAAGTACATTGTTTCAATCCTGTGCGAGATTGTTGGGACCCTGCCGACACTCGGCCAATATGGGATGATGATGATTTTAGCAGACAGCGCCGAAGCAGCACAGGCGCTGTGTGTGTTTTAATAATGTCGATGTTTAAGATGTCTTCGTTTTGAGAGACACTTTCACAAGTGTAGCAAGTGCAGAAATCTAAGAAATTGAATAAATGGGAGTAAAAACCACAGCCGAGGCAAGCGAAGCACGGGATGCCAAATACACTTAAAGTCATTGTGAGTCATTTTTGGACTCAGCACTGTCCCGGACATCCACGCTTGTGTCCTCTTTCCTGTTGTTTATTTCCACAGTAGATATATTTGTTTTATGCTGTGGCTCTGTAGGAGGCTAGGTGTCAATAGAAGGGTCTGTCTGTCTGTCTGTCTGTCTGTCTGTCTGTCTGTCTGTCTGTCTGTCTGTCTGTTACTTCTGAGAACCACAAGTTTTTACCATAGCATCTCCCTCGTTTTCTTTTTTAGTGTTTTGTATTGTGTTGTACTGTTGTGGTGTATAGGTGTAGTTTATTGTGTTCATAATAATCAACTCTGATTACAAATTTGCATCTTGTAACCAAATGTTTTTTTATTTAATTTTTTTCCTCTGCCCGTCTGTCTCTCTCTCTCTCTCTCTCTCTCTCTCTCTCTCTCTCTCTCTCTCTCTCTCTCTCTCTCTCTCTCTCTCTCTCTCTCTCACACACACTCATGGGGTCACTGCAGAGCAAGAAGGTAAGTCGTATTCCCTTGTGTTCTCCTACTGTAGCTCTGTCTGCACTCTATACCTTTACCCAGCACCTCATATCTGTCCATAGGTCTGTGTGTCTCTATACCTTTACCCAGCACCTCATATCTGTCCATAGGTCTGTGTGTCTCTATACCTTTACCCAGCACCTCATATCTGTCCATCGGTCTGTGTGTGATTTGTGAGTGTGGCATGTGGGTGCATAGTGCATACATGAGCGCACAATCACAAAATCATATTGTATGCTACTGTGTGTGTCTAACTACCGTGTGCCTAAGGCCCTGTGTCCACTGGGCTTTTTTTTCACGGTTGAAAACGCCAAAGCACTCACCACCTAAAAGCGCTTCAAGTTGCTTTTGGCAAGTTAGGGAAGCGCCTTGCGTGCACGTGTGAGTGCAAGGTAAACGCCAAGCTGCCCTCCTGTTAGAAACAATTTCAAACAGGCGTTGCGCTCATGAAAAAAAAAAAAAAAACATGGACATGGGGCCTTAGGGGTGCAGCGGCTAGTTGAACTAATTCATTTATTAAGTAAATAATAATCTATATATCTTTTTTATTTTTTTTGGAGAGAGATGGGGGCTCTATTTTTGTCCATGCTAAAACCCTTAATTGATCCATATATAAAAAAGAATGATTTATAAACAAATAAAAGTGTAAATTAATTGGAAAAAGCAACCAGTATAATAATTGCTACAGAAATCATTGATATTTTGTCTATGGACACTGACATTCCCCTAAATTCCTCATGGCCAGTCAAGGCCGTGAGTAGTGTGACCATTCAGCACCAACCATATTATTACATTCTGTCGCTGTCGGGTGGAAACATGGCATGTCAGTAAAAGTAAAGTAAAGTAGTCTCATAGGCAGCAGGAGCCGAATTCCTGTTACTGTAGCATGATGAGGCAGTTTGATGTACATGTACACCCCTGGACAGAGTGTCGCTATAGTATGTCGCAGGGACTTAACCCCCAATCCAAACCTTGATGCCGAGTGACAAGTGAAACCATGGTCTTTCCTCCCGCGCCACCATTAGGCCAAAATGTCTACCACTAATCCAGTGGTTACGAAACATTTTAGCTCAGGACCCAAAAGAGAGATTTATAGACGTCTGCCTGGGACCCAAAACTAGTGAAAAGAGCAGATTGTCAAGCGCACAACGCGTCGCACCACATTACTCTACACACATCACTACTTCATACATATTTGTTTTCTAATGTATGGAATTTCTTAGATTTTTCTTTCTATTCTATTTCTTCATGAAATTACTGCAAAAAATCATCAATTGTTGTTTTTAATCTATAAACTAAAAATAAAGGGAGCCATAAAAATAAGTCCTTGACCCACAAATGGTTCCTGACCCAGTGTTGACTGACCCAGTGTTGAATCTAACCACCAGACAGTGGCCTTGTGGTTAGATTGTCCGCCCTGAAACTGGGAGGTCGGTGTGCAGATCCCCGGCCGGACACCAAAGACACCAAAGACTGTAAAGACTGTAAAAATGGGACGCAATGCCTACCTAGCTGTTTGGCACTCAGCATCAATGGGTCGGATTGGGGGGGCCAAATCAACTAATCAAATGATTCCCGAGTGTGGCACGGCTGCAGCTACCGCTCCAAGAGATGGGTCAACTGCGGTGACGTGTGTGACAAATCGTACGACTTTGACTCAATCAGTGGTGCTTGAAAGATCCCTGCTCATTTTGGCAACTTTGGCACTTTCCCAATTGTTTCACCTTGATTGCAGATCTAAACCCTAACATTTAACTTAATTTAACCTATAATGCCTAACCCTCGTTTCACCTAACCCTATCCGTCTGGGTGAAACACATGGGAAAGAGTGAGTTCCATTGAGGATAATCACACATGCAGCTCATTTTGCACTTACGCTTTAAGCGCAAAATGATGAGGTATAGTTAATATGACGAATATTCAAAATTGCGGCTGCGTGATTATGGTCAATAATGTATTCTTTGTTCTCGTGAACGATGACACGACACTCTGTATTTCTTTGTTTTCTTCAGCCGCGGAAAGCATGCAGCTGGACAAATTCGATGAATTTGGTCACCTCTTTATTGCACCACGGTAGGTGTACGGATATAATTAAACTTTGCTGTTTCATAACTTTGTTCAACTATTGATTCAACCCTCCGCATGGGGGTGTAACAAACAGGATAGTAATTGTGATTTAAACACACACCGTTATATTACTCAAACACACACTTCCTCCAAGTTGTAATAAGGCTCTCAAACATTCACTTATTTTCCGGCCATTTTATTACTAATAACTCATAACACACTCACACACGTACAAACACACTTCTACTAAACTTGTGTACAGTAAAAGCCCTATTTGCTTTGTCTGGCCCGTGTTTAGATATAGTTCAAATAGCTTCCACAACTAAATGCTCTTAATCATTAGCACAAGATTCAGAGGTCGCGACTTCAGTCGCGTTAGTAGCATTAGGTAATAAACTGAAACACAAAAGAAACACAAACACATACTATTAATTCACAGATCTAACGACTGCACAAGCGTATCACTATGACAGAGTATTTACCGTACTTATTAACACATTATAAAGACTCACGCAAACGCCATGATCCTGCTTTTGTCACATTGCTTAGGAATGAATGAAACGGGTCACGCGTATTCTGCATTGTCCCTGTGAGAGCACGCCTCTTCGACATCTGACACTTCCTCCCTCACGCAATTGTCATCACTTATTAACTTGTGTCCCACTAGTATGCGTCTTAACATTCCTTTTAGCAGTAGTTAGTACAACACATTTTACCCCCCAATTTACTGTATTAATATCTACATCCCTGAGATACTGTAATTGGTTGATAAGAGGATTTCTGTTCTTATATAACACAGAGTATATCTATAGGCAGTGAACTTTCTTAGTAACACTAACATCTATACATATACAACACAACATGTAGTTACATATATAAGCTGGGTCGGCACTTAATATTATAATGAGCCCACCACCCGGAATAAACGCGACACCTCCCACTTTTAGCTACGGTTTGAAATTAAACCCAGTAAGCTAAATAGATACCCCACACTCATTTGTATACAAAAACATTCAAATAAACAATGGAAAAAAAGTATATCAATCATGCTTCTATCGATGAACGCCTCCGGATGGCACTCACCAGGTGAATTCATGAATCAATAAACCTATTCTACTTTCATACTGAATAAATTTTGATCTCAACTGACTATAGGAGGTCGACACCACCGCTTCGCTCCTTACTGGATGGCAAGTATGCCCCACCACCCAGTCTTGCCTCAAGTAAATACCCATTAAGCTAATCTTACCCGCGCAGCATGCATATATGGTAGAGTTCGTTTGGGTATTTCTCAAGAGGACTTCTAGTCTAATTTACTGGTCTTCAACCGGGATTAGGACCACCAGCCTTCGCACATCACGATGGAGGATGACAGATGGCCACGCCACCTCGTCCTTTTCCACCTGCGACCAACTGATGGGCAGACTTGGACATGTCCGCACCTTTACGTCCCTGACAACACCCTGGTTATCTGGATAGACCTCCACGACACGACCCATCCGGAATCGACCTCGTAGAGCGTTCTGGTCCGCGACCCACACCAGGTCGCCGACGGCCACATTCCGTGCTGGAACGTGCCATTTCTCTCGGATAAAGAGATGTGGACCCGCCAGCTGGCTCCACCGCTTCCAGAACTTGTCCACCTCGCGCTGAACTGCCCGAAGACGACTGTATGGGTAGCTAGGGAAGTCAAAACCCAGGTAGTCTCCCCTGGGCCCTGCCCGCCCCAACAGCAGTGAGTTGGGAGTGATGATGTCCACCGAATCCTCGCCGACCTGAGCTCTGGCTCCGATGGGTCTTTCGTTGGACAGGTTAGCAGCAAGGTAAAGTAGAGTCTGGAACTCCAACACCGACAGATCATCGGTGTCGCCGACGCTGCTCAACGCCCTTTTTAGAACATGGACGGCAGCTTCGGCCGCCCCGTTCCGATGCGGAGAGTCCGCTGGGCTAAACTCCCATGCCCAGTCGGTCCCTGCAACTGCTGCTCTCTGCTGGATCTGCTTCTTGTCAATGTCCCCTAGGAACTTGTATAGATCCTCCAATGCTGGCCTTGCGCCAACAAAGTTCGTACCCTGATCAGACCACAACTTTTTGGGGTGGCCTCTCAGAGCAGTGAATCGCTGGTAGGTCTGCAGAAAGCCTTCTGTAGACAAGTCCTCAACTAAGTCCGCATGGACAGCTCGTGAGGCCATACAACTGAAGACCACGCCCCAGACTTTTCTCTTTACGCGTCGCCTCACAATGCCTCTGACAGTGTAAGGACCGAACAAATCCAGCGTTGTGTACTCGAACGGAGCTGCTGGACTTGTGCGCACTGTAGGAAGATCAGCCATCACTTGACTGGATAGCTTAGCTTCCCTTTTACGACAAAACAGGCAAGAGTCGATCACTTTCCGTGCGACCCTCGGCCCCTGAATCACCCAAGCCTTTTTCCTGACTCGCAGGAGTGTTCCAGCCACGCCTTCGTGGTTTGCACGGTGAGCCTCCTCGCACAGTAGTGTGCTGACTCGTGCTCCGTAAGGAATGATGGGCACGCCTTGACTTTCTTGG
Organism: Protomyctophum parallelum; assembly: GCF_964188405.1. Classification (NCBI taxonomy): domain Eukaryota; kingdom Metazoa; phylum Chordata; class Actinopteri; order Myctophiformes; family Myctophidae; genus Protomyctophum; species Protomyctophum parallelum. The sequence goes on along the minus strand of NC_139700.1, from coordinate 16,499,475 downwards.
TCAACGGTTTGAACTCGGCCTCGGCATAGCAAGAGACCTGTCTTGTCGTTTTTACTAACTACAAGACGGTTCAGTGTCGTTGTCGGGAAAGAAATCCCCTCTTGGGCAGCAAGGCACAGCTCCATAAATGCTGTGTCGCGCTCTCCGACAGAGAGCACTGCCCCCCACTGTACACGACTGCCGGACTTGAATAAGCCCCTGTGGCCGCGCAACACCCTGCGGACGTAGCCTACTGCCCCGCAGAGTTTTGACAGTGTGCTGCATCTAGTCAAGTCCATCTGGTTCACAAGACCCGACCCCCACAGCTGCTCAGTTTCGTCATTAGATGCTGCCCCAGAACCCCCATCACTGACCGGTGAAGGACTCCTGCTTGCTGCTGGAGACCCCCCGTTGTCCGGTGAAGATCTGTCACTGACTGGTGAGGACCTGCCACTGCCTGGCAGCGTCGCAGACCCCTGGTTCCTAGTCTGGGATCTAGTAACAGCAGCAGAGAATGCCTTTCTCTGCAATGTACTCACGATTTCTCGCGATGAAGCAGCCACCTCAGCAGCAGACTTCATGGGCCATTCCTCCACTGGTTTGGTCAGGAACTCTGGTCCCTTTTGCCACAGGGAGTCACTGTCTAATTGCTCAGGAGAACCCCCCCTTGTGACTAGATCAGCTACATTTTCCACCCCGGGAATCCACCACCAGTCAGTCACAGGCCCCGCCTTCTGGATTTCCCCAACCCTGTTTGCGAAGAACGTTTGGAACCCGTAACTGTCTCTTTGAATGGCACCCAGCACTGTCTGACTGTCAACAAAGTGATACCACCTCGCGATTGTCAGCCTGCTATGCTTCAACACGTACTCTTTAAGCCGTGCGGCAAAGACAGCACCGCAGATTTCAGCTTTCACTGCATCGCCTTTTTGATCTAGGGGAGCCAACTTGGCTTTTGACTCCACCAGACGGGTCTCTACCCCGCTAGCAGTTTCCCAGCGCAGGTAGAGCACCGCTCCGTAGGACTCTGAGCTCCCATCGGAAAAGGTGATGCCCCAGGGTTCCCCCACCCATCCGGGCGGAGTGATGCACCTAGGGAACGTGATAGAACTCAGCTTTGCATATTCCACAAAAAGCTCAACCGCTCTCATGCGGAGATCGCTAGACAGCGGTTGATCCCAAGTGTCTTTGGTCAATGACCCTGCCTCCTGGAACGCTCTTCTGACTAGAATAACGCCCTTCTGTTTCAGAGGCGTCACAAGGCCAATGGGATCATACAGCCCTGCTACTTGACTCAGCAACATCCGCCGAGTCAAAGGATTTGGCGTTTTCTCCGCCACCTCCTCCAGAGCAAGGTTTTCCTCGCTCCGTACTTTTTTCTTTCTTGCGGAAAAGTTTATGGCAATCATGATGAAGAGGCTGTCCTCCTTCACATGGTAACCAACTCCCAGAGCCTTGTTGTCTTCCTCTCTCATTTGATTTGGCAACAATATAGTCTCTGGTCTCATTTCTCCATCTCCTTCCCTCCCACTTTGGCCTGACCGTACCCAGGGCTTTAGGTGAAACCCCCCGGTGGCCAGAATGGTTTTAACCCCCGCCAGTAGCTCCTCTAGCCTCTGGGGGCAATTGTGAGATAGAAAAATGTCATCCACGTACGCGTTTTCCACGATTACTTCCCTCTCGTCCACCATGTCAGTGAACTGAGGTAGATACGCTGTTTCGCGCATCGCTATTTGAGCTATGCTACCAGCTGGGCGGTCACCCATGTTGACCCGTACCACAGCGTAATCTTCAATCTCGCTGTCAACCGAGTCCCTCCATAGGAACCGGTGCAAATGTACCTCCCGCTCTTCAAGCCAGACCGAGTGGTACATTTTGCTTACGTCGCCGATAGCAGCATACTTCCCTTCTCTGAAACGAAGTAACACTGCTCGGATGGGGTTCAAGACGTCAGGACCCTTCAACAGGATGCTGTTCAAACTCACACCTCGAAATTCTTGACTACTGTCCCAGACTATTCTAACTGGCGTGGAAACAGAATGTGGGTTTGGTGCCATGAGATGGTTAATCCACCAGACAGCGCCGTTCCACATGTCCATGACAATTTTAGACAGTTTGACAGCAGCTCCTCTCTTGAGCATTTCGTGCACCTGGCTAGCATAAGCCTTTTTCCACACGGGATCTCTACTGAGACGTTTCTCAGATTTTAAGAACGTGGCCACAACCGCCGTTCTATTGTTCGGTAAAGTATCTGGATTCTCTTTCCAGGGGTAACTCGCGTCCCAGTGAGACTCGTCACTGTGCGCGTCACTTGTCTTAAAAGTTAAACCCCTTTTGACAATCTCCATTTCTCTCTCGTCAGCGAGAGACATCTCCTTTCCACCAGGAGCGCATTTTCCACACCGACAACCTCCACATAGAGGGTTGCACGCGGCGCCGATACTGTCCCAACGCCACCACGACAGAGCGGTGGCGGAATCAGTATGGCAAGTAGCCGCCGCCTTAATCTCAACGGCAGCCCCTCTCATTGAAAGAGCTAAATGGGTTGACGCCCCTCTTGTGATCATTTCACTAGCGTCAAACAGAGTAGGATGCACTCCGCTAACCGTTTTACCCAGAGCACCCTCCCATAGGACCAGATCCCCGACCCTTCTCAGCCTTTGCGGGGCTAGACGCCCCTCTCTAGCGCTAATAAGTATTTCCACTTTAGCTGGACGTCGCAACTCTTTTGGTTCGGTACCCGGAAAAAGTTCTGCAATGCGTGAAGGACTCACTTCAGCCTTGACGTCTGTAATTTCATCCAGACCGTAACAAGTCATGTCATGGCTTCGAGAAGAGCCCTTCTCCATTATTTTCAAACAAACTGAATAACGTTTAGTTTGATATGATCTGGTCATGCCACCCACACCCTTCACAAACAGAGAAACAGGCACCCCTTTTAGTCCAAGTCTCTTCGCTGCTTTGTGGGTAATATAGTTAGTGTCAGAAGCGAGATCAATCAAAGCGCCCGCCCAGTCTCCACGTCTTGTGGTCACTTCCAGTGTCATCATGAGAACCGGCAATTCTGCTTGTCCGTCGCCATCAGCGCAGACAGTCGTGGCTATATTATTAGTGAAAGCTTTGCGCATTATTACTAGTTGTTCTGGTGATAGTGCTGCTTTTGCAAACACTTCTTCCACTTCACGTGTGGGGCCCCGCAAGTCCCTCCCCACGTTACTAGCTTCCCTCGCGCCGTCATTTATAGCACCACTGTCCTTGTTACGTCTTTTTAGGCACAACTGAAAATTGTGAGGCGCTTCGTTTTTGCACTCCACAATTTTGCATAGGAAACTGTTGTTCCGCACTCTGCACTGCCCGTCATGCTGGCCTAAACACCGCCCGCATGCCTTGTGCTTCTTAACGAGAGCCCTCTTGCCCTCTACATTAGCTCGTCCGAATACTTTACAACGGTACAGTTGGCCCGTATGATCATTTTCCCCACAGATTACGCAAGACCCGCGCGCCCCCGGGCTCTCACCACTAGTGGTACTGGTAGCCTTTGTGGACGCGCGTTTCTCGCGCGCACCGCTGCCCGGCCTGTCTGAGTACCGCTCATTTTTATGGCTCCGTGGTGAATCATTACGTTTGGTCTCTGAGCTTGTTGCATTTAATATCTCCTGTTCAACGAGCACAGCTGTATGCTCGCGGAGAAATTCAATGAAACACTCAAATCTGTTCTTGTATCCGACATTACCCTGATTTTTAAACAAACCCTGATGATGAACTATCCACCTTTCTTGTATTTCTGGCGGCAATTTTCTCTCCAGATTATAAATTACGACTGGATTTTTGATAGCCTCATCTGCATCTAGGTCAGATAGATCAAGGACTGATTGTTCTATCAATCGAACTAGATGCAACGTCTCTTTGTGTTGACCAGGTCCACTGCGCACCTTAGGCACGCTATCCAAATTCATTATAATCTCACTGACAATTTGTCCTACATTACCGTATAAACACTCCAGTTTACGGTACACTTCTTCAGTAGTTTTGCAATAATCCAGTCTTAATTCATCACTGATCTTTTTGTCAATGGAATCCATCAATAGTTGGTAATGCATGTCGTCACCCCAGTCAGCGGATTCACACAGCGCATATTTTCTATGCCATTGTGCTTTCCATCTGAAATAAGACATGCGGTCTCCACTAAATTGTGGTAATTTCATCGGTTGGGTAGCGAGTTTACTCGCCTTTGTTTTCCCGTTTGCCCCGCCGTCAGCGGCGGCGAGGGCTTGAGGAGCCTTCTCCTCTTTAATTGCTACAGGCTTAGTTATATCGCCTTTGTGCGCCAACTCCTGGAGGCGTCTATTTTTCTCCACCTTAAAGTTGTTGACTGTTTCCATTAATCCGGTCAAATTCTCGCCAGAAATGCAACCTTCATACTGTTCAAATAAGGCTTTCACGTCTGCAAAGGACTCCTCAAATTCGGTAGCCACATTTTTGCAGAGGCGTTCCGTTATTTCGTGCACTTTATATTGGTCAGGATCTGCGTAACGGAACGCAGACTCTACCCGAGTTATAGCGCACTTAAAAGCCGCATTAATACACCGGTCCCACAAATGGTCCTTCACTTGTTTAGTGCCTATAGTGTATTTCTCTTCGCCTGCTTTTATTTTCTCATCTACCGCGAGGATTTCCTTTTTACAATCCTCGTCATCAATCTCTTCTAAAGCATTTTTATACTCTAGGCTATCATTTAGAAATGCCTCGTAGTCCTTCGTCACACCAGCTATCATAAGTTTGAGTTCTTCCTCAGACTTTGCGTCGGTGTATGGCACTATTAAGCACTTAGCGGCGTTCTTGGTCAGCGTTCCTTGGCTTTTAGAACGTGCCTTTTTGAAGTCGGTTAAGTCTGCTAAGGTTGCCATGGTTACGATATGGACGCTCGCCCCCCACCAACCTTTCTGTTTCAAGATGGCCGGGACATTCCTCAATGGCGACTGCTCAGGAAGTGGCTGTGGAACACGTGTATTGTATCCCCTCAAATGCCCCTCCTGTTAGCATTAGCATTAGCTCCACGTTAAACAAAGCTATTCCTATGCTATCAGCATTAGCATTAGCTCCACGTTAGTCAAAGCTATCCCTATGCTATCAGCATTAGCATTAGCTCCACGTTAGTCACAGCTATTCATATGCTATCAGTTTTAGCATTAGCTCTCGTTAGCCGAAGCTACCTCTAATGCTCTTTGGTTGCTAGGCTCAATGCAATGTCAATGGAAAGGTGGCTAGCTTCTTTCTGGATCACAGGATTTAGCTTTAGCTCGATTTCTTCCCAAAAGTCAATGCACAGTTTCCTTTTTGCAACACACAATTCCAGCGATATTCCCCCCAATGCACAAGCACTCCTGTGGGCACTGAAACTTTTTATTTAGGACTGCAACAGCCGAGCACTTTGTCAGCACCCAGGTGGTTCCTCTTTAGCAGCAATGTAGCCGCTAGCACCCTACCCCGAACTCCAAGTCCGGGTCACCTCTCACTAAGGCGAGCGGATGATTCCTCGCAGGTATCAGCTACTTCAGCAGCCTGCGGGCGGTCGCGTTGGTTCTCGAACGAAGGCGACCGGTGACGGGTCCAGAGCTGCTCCGGGATGGCCGTCTTTGTCTTGCTTCTCCGCTAGCGTCTTGCTAACAGCCAGACATCCACTGATCACGTAGTAGCCTAAGCTAACACGGGCCTATGGCTTCCATTAGCATCGTGGTTGCACTGAATGCTAAGGGATGTAGCTACGGTGTTTACACGCGTTGCTATGGTTTCGCTCCGGTGGTTCCCGTTATAATGTTTTAACGGTCACCTACACACGTTGCTTTTATTACTGCAACGGTGACTCACTTCGGTTGCTTCGTTACTTGCACCGGTGATTACCGGTTTGCTTTATTACTGTACGGATATAATTAAACTTTGCTGTTTCATAACTTTGTTCAACTATTGATTCAACCCTCCGCATGGGGGTGTAACAAACAGGATAGTAATTGTGATTTAAACACACACCGTTATATTACTCAAACACACACTTCCTCCAAGTTGTAATAAGGCTCTCAAACATTCACTTATTTTCCGGCCATTTTATTACTAATAACTCATAACACACTCACACACGTACAAACACACTTCTACTAAACTTGTGTACAGTAAAAGCCCTATTTGCTTTGTCTGGCCCGTGTTTAGATATAGTTCAAATAGCTTCCACAACTAAATGCTCTTAATCATTAGCACAAGATTCAGAGGTCGCGACTTCAGTCGCGTTAGTAGCATTAGGTAATAAACTGAAACACAAAAGAAACACAAACACATACTATTAATTCACAGATCTAACGACTGCACAAGCGTATCACTATGACAGAGTATTTACCGTACTTATTAACACATTATAAAGACTCACGCAAACGCCATGATCCTGCTTTTGTCACATTGCTTAGGAATGAATGAAACGGGTCACGCGTATTCTGCATTGTCCCTGTGAGAGCACGCCTCTTCGACATCTGACACTTCCTCCCTCACGCAATTGTCATCACTTATTAACTTGTGTCCCACTAGTATGCGTCTTAACATTCCTTTTAGCAGTAGTTAGTACAACACATTTTACCCCCCAATTTACTGTATTAATATCTACATCCCTGAGATACTGTAATTGGTTGATAAGAGGATTTCTGTTCTTATATAACACAGAGTATATCTATAGGCAGTGAACTTTCTTAGTAACACTAACATCTATACATATACAACACAACATGTAGTTACATATATAAGCTGGGTCGGCACTTAATATTATAATGAGCCCACCACCCGGAATAAACGCGACAGTAGGAGAGCTGCACAGAGACTGTATCATACATTGTGCTGCAGTATAGGAGAAATGGAAACGATTGTCCATGTTGATGATGTACATATTGTTCAGTAATGCACACAAACAACCACATATTGATGCAAAAACATTGTTTATTACCCAGATGAAAAGGGAGAGAAATATGAAGACATGCAATTTTAGAATTTTAGAGAGAGGGGTGGGGGGGGGGGGGGGGGTTGGAGGTCTCAATTAGGATGCAGTATAGGTTGGATCAATTCCAACATGCGTGTTTTCTGAATACCTTTTCTCCGCCCTATCAATTAGTAACGCCCAGCGCTCATCGAAAATGTTCCCCCCCATATTAGCCGACGAGATCGAAAATCTTAAAACATGAATAACTCTTGATCTAAATCATTCCGTCCAATTCTAAGAAAACATTACAGTATGTGTTAGACGGCCCACCGCGGTCCTGTCGCTAGTCACTTTTGAATTAATCATACCTCCTGTTGTTGTCGATCGCCTTGAGAGTGTTTTGGCTACATCTAGCTGCTTCAGCCACATCCGGGCTAACATCCGGGATAACATCCGGTCCGTCGCTAAATGTGCTCCGCTGCTATAAATCGCTGGGCGCTATGATTTAATGCATTAAATAACCCTGGGCGTTCAGGGTGTTAAGGGGCTCAGCTGCAGGGATGAGACGGCTGTGGATTTGAGCAATAAGGCGCAGCCAATTGCATGTGTTTGTTTGTTTGTTTGTTTGTTTGTCTGTCTGTACAGAGAGTACTGCAAAGGGCTGAAGGTGTTGGAGAACAATACACAGTTTCTCCTCGACTTCAACCAGTACATCGACAGGGACACTCCAGAAGCATGTGAGTCATATATATCCATGTTATTGTTTATAGTATGTACACATGCCTCGGCTCTGATGTCAGCATGCATTACCATGATTATAATACCGCAAACCCACTCAAGGTCAATATGAACCCTAAATCAATTTTCCCCTCCATCGTTATGCATGTGCTTGTTTGGGCGTGCTATATCTTATTAGTCAGAGTGGTTCCTTGCCACTGAATGCCTCACTGGTCTTCCTCTGAAGGTCATACAGCGTGGTATTTGATCATTTGATTAGCATATAGTCTCCTGAGCAGGGGGTGATCTCAGCCTGATCGACTGCGTTTCCTAGAATCCCTATATGCCATCATGCTCCTGCAGTGACTCATAGTGTTTTGGTTTGCCTTTATTGTCTAATGCATATCACCGATCCTGTTTGTATCATGCTAATGGCTCTATGCTTGTGTTGTTCAAGGTCGAGTCATTACCAGAGCTTATTTTAATGATGTTTAGAACACAAGAAATACTTTCCTGGGGTTTTTATGTGTGTGATGTAACACAAGAAATACTTTCCTGGGGTTTTTATGTGTGTGATGTAACACAAGAAATACTTTCCTGGGGTTTTTATGTGTGTGATGTAATGAAAAAGTGGTCTCACTTCCTTCCTGGACTACAAAGTCACACCACCATGCAGCCTCCCCCCTCTCCACAAGGAGGGGAAGTGCACTAAAGCATTATGAGCATTCAGCAATCCAGTCAAACCATAGTCAAACACACAGACGTCCTTATTTCTCTGGCCATAGGGTGCAAATTTCTAATTGTGCTACTGTTATGTATTACATATACTATTATCATTGAGTAACTGCAGTTTCTTCCAGTGGTGAAATGTCCCTTTAATGCTTATATACAATTTCTGATGCTTGTTTGAGGCATGTGCTCTCTTGTTAGTATACATGAGTCTTGTTGCTGTGGGGCAGAAAATCTTGTATGTTCAAAACAAAAATATTTCACAAAATGGAAAGAAATAACCTGCGTTCCATGTGGAATTGTGGATCCAATGCAATTCATTAGTCACAAGCTCTTGGTTAAATATATAAAACCCACAGACAGACTTAACCACTTTCAACCGTTATGTCCCTATTTTTGACATGTCATTATGACAAACCAACCAGAAGAAGACAGAACTGATGGTGCTCAACATCCCAAACCCCACACCAGTACACATACAGTAGAAGGAATAAACCTACCCACAACAGAACATTTCACATACTCAGGCAGCGTAGTAAGTCATGATGGAGGCGCAGGTAGCGACATCACAAGCAGGATCAGCAAGGCCAGAAACACCTTACAGAGGCTTAACAACGTCTGGAAGTCGGCCCTGTACAGCACCAACACCAAACTTAGACTGTACCAGAGCTGTGTCCTGTCTACCCTGCTATACGGTTCTGAATGTTGGAGAACGACAGAAAATGATCTACACAAACTGTCAACCTTCCACACCAAAAGCTTAAGGAAAATCCAGCGAATATTCTGTCCCAAAACCATCTCCAACCAACACCTTCTTGATCTGTGTAAACAAGAAAACATGGATACCATCCTTATGAGAAGGCAGTGGAAATGGATTGGGCATGTAATACGTAGAGAACAAGACAACATAACCAAAACTGCACTTCACTGGACACCAGAGGGCAAACACAAAAGAGGCCGACCCAAGAACACATGGCGTAGGACAGTGGAGGGAGAGTTGAAGACCCTGCATCACACCTGGGGATCTATAAAGACGCTGGCCCAGGACAGACTGAAGTGGAGATCCTTTGTTGCTGCCCTACATGCCAGCCGGCATAAAGGGCAGTAAAGGAAAAAAAAGATTATGACAAAAATATGACATCTTAAAAAAAAGATTTCAATTATAATTTTTGTGTTGGATCGGACTGATCTGAATATGGAGAGATACAAGGTTTCTGCCCAATAGCGAGCTGAAGACATTAGTCGATCTGTTACTCAAAGCCACTATCAGGCTCTGACTGCAACATTTGGATGTTAAGGGAAACTACTTTGCCTGTGGATATAAAGTACGTCTGTAGTTGTTGAAAACAAGCTCCCCTGACATTGGGGTATAACTCAAGGCCTAGGTGTCATCGCTAACCATCCAGCGACACCAGCCTATCCATCACTATGCACCTCACACCTAATCTAGCTGTCTGATGCTTCCTCAGAGAGAGAGAGCTCAGAACAAGTTGGACCTTTCTATCTGCACTCTGCATGCTTTGCTAACCATTGCTATGAGATCAGACTGTGTTCATTCTTTTGTATACCTTTATTTATCCATGCGAGGGTTTTTGCTGAGCCTGCATGATTTTTTTTCCTTTTTTTTCTAAGCCGCCATTTCCTGAGATTACTCACATTCACACCTGGAAGCTGCTGCTAATGCAAGCATAGACTTCTACGGTTGGCCACAGCACAGCTCCACTGGAGCTATGGGGAAAGTTCAAAGTCCCGATGGCAGTTGTAAAGGAAGATATTATTCATTCATTTTTTCCTGGCCGGATTTTCTCAGCTAGTCCAGGGATTCAAACTGGCTATAGCTTCTGATGCCTAATCTTTTGGCCGTCATCAATGTGTCCCTCACCACCTCTGATGCAAAGCAAAAGGAAACTGCACACTGTACTCATTTTATGCATATAAGATAAAGATCTTTTTAACTCATTCACCGTCGCTTGCATCGATACTTGTAGATTGCCACGGTTGCCGCCGTTCACTTCAACGTTAACCGTCTTATTTTGAAAGCCGTTTCTCTCGGAAACGGAGAATCAGGAAATGGAAAATTGCTAGGCTTATGTAACAAGTCCTGCAAATGTTATTTCATTAACCCAAAACATTTTGTAACCGCCGATCATATCGTTTATAGAAATGAGCTGCAAATCAAGCTTGTTTTGATCCAAAACGCAGCATGGAAGAAGAATCAGAGATAATAGGATTGTAAAAACTCCATTCCCATAGACCGTATAAGCCAGCGGACATTTCACTTTGACGTTCTCCAGTTATTTTCATTGAACCAGAACCGGAGTGTTACAAGCGTGTTGTGAAGCGTAATCAATTTTCGGCACTCTTTTAATGCCCTGCATGGCTACTGAACTAACCCAAACGTATCTCGCCTCACTTTGTATCACACTTTGTTTAGAAGTGTCCAGTAAACCTTATCTTTCTGGTTTATTCTCCAGGTAATGTGTCTCTGGTGAGCCGGCTGATCCTGGATGCAGGGCTGACCGCCGATCTGGTTAAAATCTGGAGAGAGCAAACGTTGTAAGTTCAATTGCTAATGATTACCGCGTCACTCACTATACCGTACTGTAGACCAGTGGTTCTCAACCTGAGGGTCAGGACCCACAGGGGGGTCCCCACATGTTTTTTTTAGGGGGGGACCATTTAAGGACTTTTAATATATGTATACTGTATATATATATATATATATATATATATATATATATATATATATAATAAAAAGACAAAAACTAATTGTACTCAACTCCTACAATTCCAAGTGCTTCTCAGGGAGCATTTAAGGACTTTTAATATATGTATACTGTATATATATATATATATATATATATATATATATATATATATATATAATAAAAAGACAAAAACTAATTGTACTCAACTCCTACAATTCCAAGTGCTTCTCAGGGAGGGGGTCCCCAGTTCAAATGTGATTCTTTTGGGGGTCCCAGCCTCAAAAGGTTGAGATCCACTGCTGTAGATTGTATCTTAAGAAAAGTAGGTTCCCGTATTAAATTCTACCTGAATGAATTCCACCAACCCCCCCAGATGCAGTCCAAACCTGCAGTGAACCCCATATCACTGTAGTACTGTAGCTCAACTTCATTTCACAAACAATTTCCTGCCTGACTGAACCGAGAATTGTATAGTTTTCTTACTGTGGGAGGTTTCGGTCATGCTTAACCAATGAAACGTGAACGTGATGAAAGCGATCGAGGCATAAAATGCGCATCACACCCAAGCATGCCGAGCAGTGCCAAGACATGTTGTTTAGAGTCAAAAGTAAAATAATTAGATCAACGTGTTTCCCTATGGTACAGTACACCCTGCATGTCTGAAATCATCTGTAAAAAATATGTGGCCCTGGCTACGCACATACACCCAACACACACACACACACACACACACACACACACACACACACACAGAGACACACTCTGTTCAGCATTAAGGATGTACAGGCAAACGTCTCTGGGAAGGAAACTATTTGTTTTGAAATCCATCTCCAGTATGTCTTTTAAGCACGACCATGCTGCTTTCACAAATATGGACACGCTTTCCATACGCACGCACGCACGCACGCACGCACGCACGCACGCACGCACGCACACACACACACACACACAGTCGCACACCCTGTCTTTTATTGACTTTGATGTCTGATTGGCCTGTGTTTTCCGTGTTCTCAGGGATGGGATTGTGGCCAGGTTCGTAGCCACAGATGGCGGGATCACCAGAGTGTATCCCAGAAGGTAGGCTCAGTTTCTCTCTCTCCCGCGTCTCCCTTCCAGTTTTCAGTTGCTGGGACGGACCCGCCGCTGTTTGCTCTGGCGGCACGAGAAAGGCAAGTCGGCAGCCGACTGTGCAATGTGCAAGGTGAAAATGGAGACGGGACCGAAAGCTCTTTAGACGGGAGCTCATTTTGGCCACCGTTCTTACCCACTCTGATGGGTTATTATTGTTTTAACGAGAATGTCGTGTTTTATACATCTTCTAATTAGCCTTGCACAGCCCAGTGGCCCAGCTAGCGCACACAACCTAAGCTCATTTACCCCGATTTTTCCCTCCGTTCTACACTCAGCCGTTCTGCTCGGTTGAACATACAGCATTCCAATCAGAGATGAATGGATATTTCACTAAACTATAAAACATGAAACACAATCTGTTTGTGCTTTGACTGGACGGGGTCCATGTCATATATCCAATGCGATGGGTGTGACCGCCGTTTTGATGACCAAAGTTTGGCTTTAATACGCGAATTTAAATTGTTCTAGATAGATCCACTTCAAACACATCTGTCGTGTGTGTTCTTTATGTCTATAATGGCCCGTATATTATATGTTCCATGAGAGCGTTTTAACTCTTCCAGTGCCGGGGAGGAATGGACCGAGCACCCTGAAACGTACGAGTCCAGCTTCTACAAGAGGACCCTGGACAATGACATTTATATTTTCACGGCTCCATATTTCAACAGTAGGTTTCCACATAGCTTTCTGTGTGTGCTTACTGTACATCAGCATCTTGTCCCTGTCGTACAAAAACCTTGTGTTGCCACATTTATTTTTTTCATAAATGAATTAGTGAAATTAGTTAGATTGAATACTTACTGCAAAAGTAAAAGTAGAGAAAATTGTCTGTTATTTTTTCTATTTTTTTATTTTGTATGTCCATCTGTGGGTTCTATAATGATTTAAGCAATAAAAAGTACTAACAAGAAATTATTAGAATTAGAACACTGCTTCTTTTTGTCCATTGCTTGAAGAGTAAAGTCTTGGACATACAAGGTTTCCAGGCCACGGCGACGATCTTCAGTGTCTGGCCCAAAGCCTATCCTTCTCTGTCATTCCAACTTTACTGCCAGTGATTGCACTCTCGGGGCATCTCCAATACCCCATCTCCTATTCCTCTCTCTTACTCCCCCTGTGTCGTCTGCCCGTCATTCCCACCCTCTCCCTCTCCATCCCTGTACTCTCCCTGTCATCCCCGCTGATGTTTCTAGCAGACATCGGGCGGGTGGGAGCTTGGGAGGGAGGGAGGGGGAGAGAAGACTGTCTTCAGTGGTAACACAGCAATAGTTACACTTGACTGCATTAACACATGTGCTGGCTTCATGGACTCTGCTCACTAACGGCGAGCGAGCGCGACGGCGAAACGCAAACAGATAAAACTTTTAAAAGTTTGTAGAAATTCTTCTCTGAAGCAGAGTCAGAGAAAATCAAAATGCTCCGATGTTTACTGCTCTTTGCTTTTGATTGATGGTTTTTAGTGAAAGCACAGCTGCGTTCGTCATCTCTTTCCCCCCCTCTTGTCTTTTTTTCTCCACTGGCGCAGAGAGCAGGGAGTCTGGCTACGAGTCAGGTATTCTGGTGAGCAAGGCTGTCGACCTCGACATAGAAGACATTAACCTCAAACCAGCAGGTCAGTCCAAACTAATGACCATGATTGTTGAACCATGTCTCACACAAGAATCGTGAATGAAACATTCATATAGAGAGAGATTTCACTGCTGGAACTGGAAGAAACTGCAGTCACTCAATGTTATTGCGGCCGTAGGTCGCAGATTACTATGAAAACCTGCAAAACATGTCAGTCCGTCCGTCCGTCACGCATGTGACACGCTCCATATATTCATATATGGCCACCAGTCCGTCACACCTTGTGACACGCTCCATATATAGCCGTCTCCATAATGAAGATCACAACACTGTTCCATATACGGTTTGCCTGTAAATGGCTTCCAAATTGTGGAAGGGGCCTGTTTCCTACAAATGACGTCATAAACATACATGTAACATCCAATAAACCCCTGCGTTGCATACGTTGCATACCCCTGAAGGCCCTGGGTATGCAACCCAGCCTGGCATAGATATGCGCTCCATATGTTGGAAGAATGTCAATGACCCTACGATCGGCTTTTGGCTGAGGAACTTAACAACCAGTTTGGCACATGAGAAACTAACATATGTAATTAGGAAGAAACCTGCAGTATTCTATAAGATATGGGAGAAGTTCTTGGACTTCATTAAGCGAGGTGATATTGAAGAGGCTTTGGATGTATAGTGGTTAATTGGAGTAGTCAGCTGTGGGGTGGGGGTAGGGAACTGTGCATTTGTTTGTTTAACTGTATGTAATGTGTTTTATTTTCGTTTTATTTTTAGTTTTGTCATTATTATTTTTGTTCTGTATTTATTGTCAAATCATTTTGTGATAAGATTTTGTTTGTATTTGTGCTGCCATGGGGATGTGGGGGGGGGGAAATATATGTAAATTGTTTTGAAAAATACTTCTTTGTACTGTAAGAAAATCAATAAACATTATGTTAAAAAAAAAAAAAAAAAAAGATATGCGCTCCATGGAGCACCCCTTTCTAGTTTACTGGATGTTTTCTGAATGTTGGCAGTGGGGTGGATTTAGCTGTTTAAAAACCAAAATGTATATAACATATTTATTGTGCTATAGAAATGCACGCATCCGCCTGGGTGACGGCAGACTGCTGGGCTTTGGCATGGGGGTCAGATCAACATTTGGAATGAATTCTGTACTGGCCATATGGAGCGTGTCTTCAGTGTACAGGGTTTGATGAGGTCAGATCAACATACAGTATGTAATGTCAGAACAGGAAGGACGGGTGGGGAGGGTCAACATTTGGAATGTCAGAACAGGTCAACTCCATATATGGAGATCTAAGGTTTTGGGGTCAGATGTAGAGTTGCTGGCCGGCTCCATATTATGCAGATATGGAGATCTAAGGGTCTCCATGATGTCACGCGATGTCACACGATGTCAAGAGGCATGACCATATATGGAGACGTGATGTCACGAGGCGTGACCATATATGGAGGCATGGGTGACTAACTAACGGACGGACAGACAGGAAATGCAGGTTTTCATAGTAAATGTGACATACAGTCGCAATAACTTATTTATAACTTGCAGTACTACATAGCAACTGCATGGGAACTTGCCGTCAAGCAATTGTGTTTGTGTTCAAGGTTGTTCCTTCATTTTCTGGGGAACAATATTCCACGTCATTTTATTGATCATATCTTATCTTTCTTTTTCATTTGAATTATGTTTGTCATAAACCATGCATCCATGGTCGTTGGAATTGGCACTGATTGGTCATCAAATCATTGATAGCGCCTGGGGAAACGGTATTCCACAGAAAGAGGGGAGTTGTGTTACTCCTATGATCTTCCCTGCAGTCTGCACCAATCTGAACAAATTGGACCTCAGTTGCACCGAGAGTCGAGATTACCGAATACCAAACTGTGACGCCAAATTTGTCATCAATCATAGCCCATGAGGATGTCTGCATGTACTGCCAGTGGACCTGGGTGGGAGGTGTGGGTTTCTGAGCTAAGATGAAATGTTTATTGTGTTCACCTCAGATAACATCATGATGATCTGATTGGTTAATGTATGGCCTTTTATGCATTTTAATAGAAGGTTTGGTATTGCACTTTATATGATACAAATTGTGAACTTTTTTTGTGTATTGTGACACGGGTCCTGCATGGCCAATATGAAAACCAATATGAAAACCTAGATCTCCATATATGGAGCGGCATATTCTGATATCACATTGCTGTTCTGACATCTGCACAGACTCCATATTTGGGCATGCCTGACAAAGAACTCCATATATGGGCATAAATGGGACACAGTGGTAACTAGAAAAAGTGCCCTTCTGGGCACAGGTCTCCACCAGGATTTTTTCCTCAGCCTAGTGGGAATATGCATGCACAGTTTCATCGCAATCGGACGCTGCGTTGAGGAGTTGTGGCGATTTGTACAAAGCGGGCTACTCCTGAAAAGTGTAGGAGCCAATCATGGCCAACCAGGATGGAATATGAGAAATCAAAAACACCTGTCTTGATCACATGACTATGGAGATCATGTGTACCGATTTGCGTGAAATTTGGATAAAATCTGAAGGAGTAATAATAGAAAATGTGTTTTACATATGTCGGCCTCCTGGTGGCGCTATAAAGAGCAGATGTGAAAAATTCCAGACAAAGGTTTTTCCTTGGCCTCTAGGGAGTTGGCATACAAAGTTATCCACAGATCCGTGCAGTTAGAGGTAAAAACACCTTTCGGCCAGTTATAGCGCCACCTTGAGGCTGAGTTGAAATTGTTCATGTGGCATTTCGTCCTCGGCCTAGTGGGAATGTGGGTGCACAATTTCACGGAAATCACGCGATGTGTTCATGATTTGCAGCATTTTGTTTGAAACTGAGCACTCCTGTGAACTTTGGAAGCCAATCTTAACCAATCAGGATGGAGTCTGATAAATCTGAAAGACCCGTTTCGTTGAATGGCTCTAGAGAGACTGTGTTGTTTTGCACAAAGCGGCCTCCTGGTGGCGCTATAACAGGCCGTTCTGGAAAGTTTGGGGCAGAGGTTCATCGTTGGCATCCAGGGAGTGTGTGTGCAAAATTTGGCATCGACCGGGTTAACGGTGGCCGAGATTAGCTGGTCACGGACACACGGACGGACGGACGGACACACGGACGGACACACGGACGGACGGAGTGCAAAACATACTCTCCCCACATGCCTTCGGCCTGGTGGAGACAATAACTGGGTGCAGGGCATGCATTTACAATTTGCATCGTTCCAAGTAGGCAAGTGCCCAACGGGCACCGCTCTAGTAAGAAATACAAAAAACGAAGAAAAAAAAAACGAAATTACAAAAAACTAAAGCACAGCATAGCGGAATGACCTCAACGTGAGCGATGTGGGCTGTCTGGGCAGGCCCACAATTATACCTTTGTCCATTTACAGAACGGAATTCGAATTCGAATGTATACTATATTATCTACAGTAAAACGTCTTCTTATTTTGTTTCGTAGTGGTGGGGCTGAAACTCAATGTCACGTCCTGGATGAACAGTTTCATAAATGCAACGATGAAAGTGAACGTGAGTCAAGCATGTCATGTCTGCATGACCTTTCGCCATGTTCACTGCAGTGTTGATTTTGACAGCAAATGTTTGTTTTTGTCATAGACTCTTGAATAGTGGATTCAGTTTTTGTCACACTTTAGTCACACAGAATGTTTTATTGCTAAATATATGTTTTTGTCGACTAAATATCATACTATTTTAGTCGACTAAATCTACAGTTGATTTAGTCGACAAAAAATAATTTTGGCGGGCCTTGCTGCTGTCATAATGACATAATTTTACACTTGCTGAAAATAGCCGATCTAATTACCGATCTAAGATCACAACGCATCGCAGCGTGACGCGTTGTGAGCTCGTAGTTCGACTATTTTCAGCATGCAACCAAGTGTAAAATGACTTGTGTCTTTTACTCATACTGTGTCCACTAGTCCCTTCCCAACATTTTAGTCTAGTTTTAATTTGTTGACGAAATATCAATAATTGTCAATATATTTTGTCTTAGTTTTAGTCATCATAGCTTAATTTCCATATACAGTAGTTTTCGTCAGTGAAAAAAAGGTAGTCGCCGAACATTTTTTGTCATAGTATTAGTTGACAAAATGAACACTGCTTCACTGATGATGCATGTTACAGGTTACCAACCACGTCCTTTACAGTCATTGTGTTATGCTGTTTCTTGATATGTGGTTCTTTTTGTTTGCCTGCAGTGTAAGAGCGAGATCTGTGGCTGTCTGAGGAACGATAAGGTAAAGCCAAATAAATCTTAAATCTGGGATTTGTCAGCCCACGTTTTGAAAACAATAATGGAGTTCTTAACAGGCCAGCTGGATATTAAAAAATCTGAACCGGAACGATTCGAGTGAGTTGTAAGTCTGAGCCCCAGCCGACCCCAATTCTCACATACACATTACATAACATTACATTCCCCAGTTTTACCATTCTCACTAAGTAGTTAATCCTGTTATTATCCCTCTTTCCTTCGCCGTTTAGTGCAAACACACTTAGTTGTTGATATTTAACACATACTGCATATTTTAACACAGGAGTTTGAACAGTGACCTTGCAGTGACCTTACAAACTATTCCAACAGAGACATGGCAAACAAAAGCACATGTAGTGTACGTGGCTTTATATGTTTGGGTTATCGGAGCTGCTCTCATGTTGATGGGCATATAGAGCGTCACAATCCCGCCCCCTGCGAGCAGCCCGGAAGAGAATTTACCATTCATTTTTCCCATAGACGTTTCAGAAAGTATTTATATAAAGACATTTAAGCCTCGGACATAGCCAACTCGGATGGTGACAACTCATGACAATAAATAAAAAAAATCACACCTGTGTGAACTGAGCAGTGCAACTATATATTCATTGTTATAGTTACTGTACTGTAATGTGCTCTGTATTGTAGTGTACTGTACGTTGATTATATTTGGAAAAGATCTTTTGAGAAATGACAGTTAGCGTGTGGGGGTCCCCGGAACATCCAGACCTTCAGGAACACGCCCAAGGGGCCTGCCCTGTTCCGGCGAGCCTGCCCGCGTCCGAAGCGGTCGAGAAATGACAGTTACCGTGTTGCAGCTTTCCGTGCTCGGACAGACACAGGGACACGCATACATACATAGGGAAGGACACACAATAGTCGCGTAATGGAGCAGAGGCACCGCTCAAAAAGGGCAGGGTACAACACATTCTTCAAATTATTTGTTTGGCCAAAAAACATGTGTTTATTGTCATGAGTTGTCTCCATCTGAGTTGGCTTTGTCCGAGTCTTTAATGTCTTTAAGTTTATTGAAACGTGTATGGGAAAAATTTATTGGAAATTCTCTTCTGTGCCGCTCATCGTCAAGACAGGGGGCGGGACTGCGACGCTCTTTTGATTTGGACTGTTAGACCTCATCGTCTATTAGCAGTAATTGTCGGGCCAAACCAGGCACTCTCGGACCTGGAAACTGAGAACTCTACTGATAGCAGATACTGTATGTAGATAAATATTTAATACAAACAGAAATACTGTAGAGGATAAATTCAAAACTGTATTGAATAGCACAAAGATTTTAAATAATCTGACAGTTACAATAATGATGAAGAGTGCTTAATTCAGGCAGATTCAGGCAGCAAGGAAACATACGTGCATATAAATGTGCAACATACATGCATTGAACACAGAATATGAAATGTTAATATGCCTACATGCAAATGTATGAATGCTATGGATACACCTACAGTAGGATCTCTAGATGTGCAGTAGGGGTATGGGATATGTCTAGGCCTAGAAAGACTTGCATACTGTACATTCATATTATGCACTATTTGTACATAAACGTACTGTGGTTAAAACATTTATAATAATAATAATAATAATAATACAAATGTATGATATGTTATACAAATGTATGATAGGTTAGATATGCTAATGCATAAATAATGTCCATAAACTTTTAGATGGAAAATACTGTACACATTTTGGCATTTTTATAACCCATCGTATAAGTCAAAACACAGCCCCAAGTTCACTCATGCATAAGTCATGGCACGGCCGTCGCTTTCTGTCCGACCGTGTATCAAAAGCTCAGTCGATGCATTTCAGAGTGAAACCCTATCAGTGGTGCCGTCACCGTGTATTCTGGGAATCACCATAACGCATGATTATTAAAGATGACATCATACAAAGAGTCTTGTGGTGGTTTTCTCTCTGCAGCTCGTTGACTGTGTGCTCCTGGATGATGGAGGGTTCCTGCTCATGTCCAATCAGGACGAGTATATTACCCTGGTGAGTCATTGTAACAATCAAACAACCAACCAGGCGCTGTCCCTGCTGTCTCATTCCCTTATCTATCTGCCTGAGACCGCCTTACCAGGCGCTGTCCCTGCTGTCTCATGGTGTTTGCATGTTTATTGTAACCGCGTCTGTTTTGTACATCTTGAACACTGCTTGAAGCCAAAGGCAAAAAACTTAATTTCCACATGTGGACAATAAAGTCCTGTCTCGTCTTATCTCGTTTAGGCCCTTTGGCCATTTTACAATGATCAAGTGATGGTAAAGGCATACAGCATCAAATGCCGTAAATCATTCCTTCCCCGCGTATATAGAGAAACCTCGCGCAGCGGAGAAGCAGCAAACCGCGTGCCTTTGAAATAAGAGATTTCATCTCCGTGTCTTACTCGTGGCTCTCTCGCTCCATCGATGCCTCTGCCGACCCTCCGTCACCCCCCACACCCCACCCATCAATCACCCGTAGAATAGAGGGGTCAGATGAAGGGCTTATGACTCAGCTAAGACACCGTTATGAGCCCCAGTGTGGAGGGAGGCGGGAGTCGGGGGGGGGGTCCTTTCCCGAGGCTCCGGTACAGTAGGACCAGGAGGAGTACAGTACATCCATGTCTCTGTGGCAGTAAAACACCGGAGGCAGATAAAAAAAAAGGGGGGGCAGGTTGTTTGCGGGGCAGTTATGGTAGCGGCATCAGAGCGGAGCTCCCCTGTGATCATCTCCGCCATGCGCGATAACCTCCGGCTGATTATAGTTCCCAGGGCGTCCGTAACGGGGTGTACGGGAATCAGTCACATAGCGGGACATCTGCATGCCGTGTGGCTTTTGACCCATTTTTACTGTCATGATGTTTGGCTTTGGATTCTTTAGCACAGGTTCCCCAACTTTTCAGGTCGAGACCCAAAAGAGAGATTTATAGAGGTTTGCTCGGGACGCCAAACTAGTGAAAATCTAGCCGATCTACAAGCTCACAACGTGTCGCTTCGCGCCGCATTGTGAGCGGCTATTTCCACTACTACTTAAACATTTACTTTCTAATTTATGGAATTTCTTAGATTTTTCTTTTATTTCTTCATGACATTCCTGGAAAAAAAATCTTTGAATTTGTTTTTAATTCATGAAAAAAGTTTTTTGGGAATATTTTATTGAAAATGTTTTGAAATAATAATTAAAAACAAAATAAAGGGACCCACAAAAATATGTCCCACAATTGGGTCCCGAGTCTCCCGACCCTAACTAACATCAATCTGAATCCCATGAGGACAGGAGGTGAGAACTGATACCTTTACAGTAACATGGAGTCATGGACCTGTAATATACACTTCCTTCTGCCTGACGTGTCCTGTTTTGAGGCACAGGGTTGCACAGCATAGGGTGTCCCCTCTGGGTGTGTTCCTGTATTGCTGGAACACAGATGTCTGACTCTGCACTGTTTAGACAAGTTGTTTGGTCAACATAAACCGTATTACTCTGGATTTAGTGCCTGGCTTTGTTTGTCTGCTTGTTTGTTTGTCTTTCTGTGTACAGTATGTGCATGTGTATGTGTTTTGCACGTGCACGAGTGCAATTGAGAATTGAGAATTGTGGACCTGCATGCATGTGTGCGAATGTTTGCCTGTGCTGTGACCTGTGTGGTCACAGGAAAATTGATCTGTCGTGTGTGTGTGTGTGTGTGTGTGTGTGTGTGTGTGTGTGTGTGTGTGTGTGTGTGTGTGTGTGTGTGTGTGTGTGTGTGTGTGTGTGTGTGTGTGTGTGTGTGTGTGTGTGTGTGTGTGCGTGCGTGCGTGCGTGCGTGCGTGCGTGCGTGCGTGCGTGCGTGCGTGCGTGCGTGCGTGCGTGCGTGCGTGCATGCATGCGCATCCAGATCGGTCAGTTCTTCGGGGAAGTGGATCCAGTGCTAATGATCACCCTGGTCAACACATCTCTGTATTCCTTCAACAAGACCTATGACTACCAGTCTGTCTGTGACCCAGAGAGAGACAGCAAGGCCGCAGCTGGACTGCGATCTGTCTATGTGGTGAGAGACGCACGCACACACGCACGCACGCACACACACACACACACACACACACACACACACACACACACACACACACACACACACACACACACACACACACACACACACACACACACACACACACACACGTTTATATATTGTATTCACACACTTCCATTGTCTGACTGAACTGACAGCTAGAGCTGCAAATGTCAAATGTGTGATTAATATTCCTGCACTGGTTTTCTCCAGCCTACTATAGCGGACGTGCTGAGTATTGGCTGGTGGGCCTCTACTGCTGCCTGGTAAGTGTATGCGTGTCTATGTCTGCCTGCGTGTGTGCGTGTGTATGTGCGTGCGTGCGTGTGGCTGTGTGCATGTGTGTGCATGTGTGTCTGTGTGTGTGTGTGTGTGTGTGTGTGTGTGTGTGTGTGTGTGTGTGTGTGTGCATGTGTGTGCGTGCGAGCGTCTGCGTGTGTGTTATGGAAGTTGTGTTTTCCATCAGAACTTTGCCTATTCTAGCATAGAAGTGTGTTTGGGAACATGGGGTGTATATATAATCTTTGTGTTTGGGAACATGGGGTGTATATATAATCTTTATTTGGGAACATGGGGTGTATATATAATCTTTATTTCAGACAGAAGTCCATGGCACATAAAATCAATCAAATGTTTTTGGCAGAGTAACTCTATAGTAGGACAACAGCAGCTCAACAACGTCTCAATAACAACTCTCACTTTGCTCTGTTCTGCATCACCCGTGAAAATGAAACCAACGGTGACTACACTAATGTGACAGTGTCTAAAAAGCGATGACCTCACGTAGTAGAATCTGGTCTCAAATGGCTTAGTGAGTTTGGCCTTGTCTACAGTCTGAATCACTCCCCCCCCCCCCCCCCCCCCTCTCTCCCCTCCCTTTCTCTCTGTCTCTCTATCACTTTCTCTCTGTCTAGGTCAATACTTCAGCAGCTCATCTTCAGTCTGATCTTTCCTAACCTCATGGAGGCGGGTGAGTGGAAGAAATAATATAAGATCTGAGTCGTTGTTTACTCGACCAGACTCGACATTGTAGGTGACAAGATGCTCTGACAGCTAGCCTCTCAGACTGACAGATGGATACAGATGTTGTTCAATATACTGGTTGGTTCAGACTGACAGATGGATACAGATGTTGTTCAATATACTGGTTGGTTCAGACTGACAGATGGATACAGATGTTCAATATACTGGTTGGTTCAGACTGACAGATGGATACAGATGTTGTTCAATTGGTTCCTGTCGTTATGGTACAGCAGTACAGTACAGTACAGTACAGTACAGTACAGTACAGTACAGTACAGTACAGTACAGTACAGTACAGTACAGTACAGTACAGTACAGTACAGTACAGTACAGTACAGTACTATGAAGAACAGTACAGTACAGTACTAGCAAGAGTTAAATACCTAAAAAGAGTCCAATTGGTTACCGATTCTCCATCAGTTAGCTATAGGGACGACCTGGAACCCCTCAAGGACCACTGGTTGAAAACCACTGCAGTACAGTACAGTACAGTACAGTATATTCAATGAGCTAAATATGCAGAAACACCTGCACAGTGACTCAGTACTAATGTTCTATACGTGTAGTGGAGTCCGCTGATAAAGACATGTCAGATGCCGCGAGGGAGGGATTTCTATGTATTTATTGGTTCATGTATGTCTTGTGTTCTCCATGTGTCTGTGGTGTGTGCTGCAGTGCTGTCAGCTGATGAAGACATCTCAGATGCCATGTTTAAGGAGAGCTGCATCACGGAGCAGACACAGTACTTCTTTGATAATGACGAGGAGAGATCCTACTCAGGTGTACTGGACTGTATAAACTGCTCAAGGTGTGTGTGTGTGTGTGTGTGTGTGTGTGTGTGTGTGTGTGTGTGTGTGCGCGTGTGTGCGTGTGCGTGTGTGCGTGCGTGCGTGCGTGCGTGCGTGCGTGCGTGCACGTGCCATGTGTTTCCTATAATAACACTTGAATAGCTTAAAGATGATGGACCCAATGGACCTGTAAGGAATTGTGCTGCGTACATTGTGCCTCAGTGTGTGTGTGGGTGTTGGTGTGCGTGCGTGTGCGAGAGCACGTATGTGTGTGTGTGTGTGTGTGTGTGTGTGTGTGTGTGTGTGTGTGTGTGTGTGTGCGTGCGTGCGTGCGTGCGTGCGTGCATGTGCGTGCCTGTGTGATGTTATCATGTGTTCAGTCTGTACAGTACATGTGTTGTACAGAGCGACGTGCAACAGATCTCTCACCTCTCGCTCGCCCACTTCCTGGACCGTCAGCTCACCCCCCTGCAACTCCACAACGGTTTCCTCTCTCTCTCTCTCTCTCTCTCTCTCTCTCTCTCTCTCTCTCTCTCTCTCTAATATCTTTCCATTCTACTCTCTGCCAGCTGTTGGTCTGACGGGCTTCTGATCACATGCAGATTACCTTGATCTGTCAGCAGATGGAAACGCAGAGGAAAACGCTTTCATGTCGCCCACCCCCAAACACACACACACACACACGCACACGCGCACGAACATACAAAAAAGTGCGCGTTTAAAATTAAAAGCACTTCACAAGAGGAAGTGCTTTCCTGTGTCAACTGTGGTAGTCCCGGGGGTTAAATGCAGCGTATTATGAGCCCCACGTGGCCCATGCGTCTCTCCCCGATGTTAACGACCAGAGACACCCCAACTTTAACGGTCGCCATAAACAAAGCCAATCCCTTGAGAAGGTGTGTGTGTGCGTGTGTGTGCTTGTGTGTGTGTGTGTGTGTGTGTGTGTGTGTGTGTGTGTGTGTGTGTGTGTGTGTGTGTGTGTGTGTGTGTGTGTGTGTGTGTGCGTGCGTGCGTGCGTGCGTGCGTGCGTGCGTGCGTGCGTGCGTGCGTATGTGCGTGCGTGCGCGCGCGCAATATATATAGTATGCACATTGTATAGAGTATGTAATTCTGTCTACATCTAAACTAGTGTTGTTTATTATATGTCTGTGTGTGTCTTTGTGCGTGTGCACATCTAAGCACTGGGGGTCTCCATGCAGCTCTCTGTAGAAGCTGGACAGTGATCTAACAAACGCATGTGTGCACGTGTGTGTGTGTGTGTGTGTGTGTGTGTGTGTGTGTGCGTGCCTGCCTGCCTGCCTGCGTGCCTGCGTGCGTGCGTGCCTGTGTGCGTGCGTTTCTTTCAGGATGTATCGTGCTGAGAAGTTGCCGAACACTAACTTGGTGTTCCTGATCACCGATGCCAAGGCGACGTGCTTGTCATGCGATCCCAGACCTCTCAGACAGGCGGAGCAGCCCTGTATCCTTTCCCCTCGTTCCGTAAAACACACACACACACACACACACACACACACACACACACACACACACACACACACACACACACAGGCGGAGCAGCCCTGAATCCTTTCCCCTTGCTCCGTGAAAATCAAACGGACAGATCCACTTCCTCCTATAGCCCTGTGGCCCTCCCTCTGTCCACCACCCGGCATCCTGTGGGCTTTAAAACTATTTTTTAAGTGACACACCTGCAGTGTCCAGTACAGTGTCCAGTACAGTGTCCACTGTCCAGTACAGTGTCCAGTACAGTGTCCACTGTCCAGTACAGTGTCCAGTACAGTGTCCACTGTCCAGTACAGTGTCCAGTACAGTGTCCACTGTCCAGTACAGTGTCCACTGTCCAGTACAGTGTCCACTGTCCAGTACAGTGTCCAGTACAGTGTCCACTGTCCAGTACAGTGTCCACTGTCCAGTACAGTGTCCACTGTCCAGTACAGTGTCCAGTACAGTGTCCACTGTCCAGTACAGTGTCCAGTACAGTGTCCACTGTCCAGTACAGTGTCCAGTACAGTGTCCACTGTCCAGTACAGTGTCCACTGTCCAGTACAGTGTCCACTGTCCAGTACAGTGTCCACTGTCCAGTACAGTGTCCACTGTCCAGTACAGTGTCCAGTACAGTGTCCACTGTCCAGTACAGTGTCCACTGTCCAGTACAGTGTCCACTGTCCAGTACAGTGTCCAGTACAGTGTCCACTGTCCAGTACAGTGTCCACTGTCCAGTACAGTGTCCACTGTCCAGTACAGTGTCCAGTACAGTGTCCACTGTCCAGTACAGTGTCCAGTACAGTGTCCACTGTCCAGTACAGTGTCCAGTACAGTGTCCACTGTCCAGTACAGTGTCCAGTACAGTGTCCACTGTCCAGTACAGTGTCCAGTACAGTGTCCACTGTCCAGTACAGTGTCCAGTGCATGGCTAAATCCTCAGTGCAGGGTTAAAGCAGTGGATTTCAACCCTGTTCATATCAAGGCCCATTGTTTATCGGGGCATTTGAGCCACTCTCATTGAGACCTAACCTGACTCTGCCAGATTGCGGCAGTATTGAGTTCACCAGTTCCCTCCTCCTGCCTGCATCTGGGATCTCTCAAGCAGAAACGATGAACCCGGAAGCAGCGGGACAAACATTTGATATCTCCATAATCATTTAGAGTTGTAGGTTGTGTTTACATTTGCGCTGTGGCAGCACTTCAATATGTCATAAGTCTCGCGTTGGTCCCGCCTCTAGCGGCCTCATACAGCCGCATACCGCTCCGGACAGAATTGGACCGGAGTACATCATCTCTGCCTGAGAGTTCCCAGACTCTCCCTGCTGGCAGAATGCAAATGTTGTCCAGCAGGGGGAGTGGTTTCACCAGGCTACCGCGGACCACCGCTTGATCAGATGTAGCCACTCAGACCCAATCCAATTATTGTTGGATAAGATTTTTTCCGCAATTCCATGCTGCATTGCTGTTGGTACCATTAGGAGAGATAACAGGCAAACCTTGATCAAAAATTCTCTATTTGTGTAGACTTTAGAGTGTAAAATGTTACACTAATTTTACACTCTCAATTTGGTCTATTTGGTTACCAACTCTCCGTCATTTTGGGGACCATCTGGAATCCCCTCAAGGACCACTGGTTTAATACCACCGGGTTAAAGTATAAGTGTAAGTGATATGGTGGTGATTTTTAACAGAGGTCCCCCGGTCTCTTCAGCAATAGAAACTACATTTCCAAGTTGGTTGCCTATTTCAGCTTATCAGGAAAGAGTACTCATGTTAATCTTTTTTTTGCTTTCGATTTCCAATTTTGTCTCCTCATTTATAGAGATATTGAACAGTTACTGTAAGGATTTCACTTTCTAATCTACACCTTTAATCACAGTCTTGGAAGAGTGTAGGCCTACAAATTTAACCAAATGGACCCTTCTGAGTTGTATAGGTCCACTCCTTGAATATTCACAGGTGCACAGTAAAGCAAATGCGTTACGAAAGAGGCTCTCATGTTGCAAGTGAGATTAGATTTCTTTGTTTGAATTCATCTGGGCCCTGTGCCGAGTGTGTTTGGGTGCGCACGTGCACATCATCAGGGCCCCGTGTAGAGTGTGTTTGTATGTGCGCGTGTGTCACCGGGGCCCCTGCATGGTGAGTGTGTTTGTGTGCATGTGCGCGTATTTTGGCGGTCTGTTAGACAGATGTGTCTGTGACATAGAGCTTCCTGCTGGTGTAACAGTAAAAGTGTCATCATAAGAGGTCGCAGCGGGGTCGCGGCACTGCAGTTCGGTATTCGCTCGACGTTCTGCTAAGGAGGTCACGCAGAGATACAAGCATGCATACATACATACACACACACATGGATTTCTAGCTTTTCTAGGAAATGTCTAGGAAATTCCATTGATTACCCTTTACCGCAATCTCAGTCACTAAATGACTACTGAAGCCCTTTACCGTAACCTTAACCTGACCCTAATCGTTGGCAGTGGTGGAAAAAGTACTCAAATGTTTTACTTACAGTTAATAAAAGTATCAATCACTCCCTTACACGTAAAAGTCCTACATTCAAAATGTACTTGGATAAAAGTACCAAAAGTAGAAAGTACGCTTCATGCATAATGGCTTATTTCAAGTTTTCAAATGTATAAAGTCATAATGTAACAGTTAACTATAGGGTTGAAGTGGGTCATGTATGTTTTGTAATAATAATCAAAATCTACAAAGTAACTAGTAACTAATGTTTTCAAATAAATGCAGTGGAGTAAAGGTACAATATAAGTATTGGAAATTGGAAATACTCAAGTAAAGTACAAATTCATCAAAATTGTACTTAAGTACAGTACTTGAGTAAATGTACTTTTCACCACTGGTCGTTGGATACATTTAAGTTATTGTTTAGATTTAGTCATGACTCTAAATCACACCCGAGTACAAAAATAAATGTGAAAGAGCACAGACACAATCTCACACGTATACAAGCGCATTTAAATGTCACGGCTTGGTAATGAGTACAAATTTAAATGTCTGCCTGAGAATACAGTGTTTACATTAGCAGGCTATATTTATTTAAGTCTCCGACGGGAAAATAAAATGAAATGAATCATTTGTTTCTGTTTTATGGCTGTCAGTAATGCTACGCTCACTGGTTTCACAATACTGCAGGGCCTTGTAGTCTATAATATCATGTAAATGTATTGCTGAGGCCGCCATACGGACGTATTTCCCTATCTCTCGTGGATATCAGCAAAACATTTTAAATGATTTAAATTGCCAACAATTTAAGTCGTCCAAAATATAGCAGTCTATACATCTGCAGTATACAGTAGGTGCATCATGCTTACATATACAGTAATTGCACTATGCACACGCACACACACACACACACACATGCAGAGATACTAGATGCAGACACACTCATCCACATGATAAATGCCTCCACTTTTCCTTACAGAATTTCCTTAACCCATTCTGAACGGGAACCCCTTTTGGTGTTTTAACTAAGCATTATTTTATACTTTAGCTATTGAAAAATAGCAGATCTACAAGCTCATAGCGCGCCACCAAGTGGCGCGCTACGAGCTTGTAGGTCTGCTATTTTTGAAAAATCGTGAAAATGCGGCACAAATCTTTGAATATATATTCTTTCAGAAGACTTATTTTTTCTTTTTCGACGTCAGGCCTACTGTAAATGGGTTAATGCTCATTTTCTTCATTGCCCGAGGGCTGTAGTCTGACTGCCATGTCTGATTACCATTTCAGAGAAGTCTCGCGCGGGCTCAGGGAGTCACGCCGCACCGTTTCTGGAGCCAAGGCTCTTTTTTGGTTGCAAAGAAAGTGAGCGATTCACGAGCCCTGATTGATTTGACTATTGTGGTGAGAACGTGTCCAGTGTTTGATGTAGCCTCGTTGATGGCAGGGCGTGTTTTCCTGAGCGTGTACGTGTCCAGCCGAGGGCCCAGACCTGTGCGAACTGGCTCAGAACCCTCGCTACAGGAAAGGACCGGACGTGTGTTTCGACAACGACGAAAATGTAAGACACAGACAGACAGTGGGGGGGGGGGGGGGGGGGGGGGGAGTTAACTCAAGGTTTTTACTTTTATACGTAAAAGTATCAACACCGCAATGTAGAAACGCAAGTAAAAACTCCGGAAATCAAAGTGTACTTGAGTAAAAGTACAAAGGTATTGGCATCAAAATGTACTTGGTACTCATTGTGCAGAAGGTCCTGTTTCAAGTTTTCGAATGTTTAAACATCTTTTGAAAATAGATAGATCTGCAAGCTCACAATGTGTCGCATTGTGAGCTTGTAGATTGGCTATTTTCAAATGACTTAAATATAGGGCTGACGTGGTTAGTGTATGTTTTTTTTTAATTACAATAGTAATAATAATCAAAATCTACAAAGTATTAAATAAAAGTTACAAAAAAGTGGAGTAAAAGTAAAAGTTTTGCCTCTGAGATGTAGTGGAGTAGAAGTCAAAGTACTGAAAATGTAAAATACTCCTGTCAAGTAAAAGTATATCAAAATTGTACTTAAGTACAGTATACTTGTAAATGCACTTAGTCACTTTACACCACTGAACGTAAGACACAGAGGGTGTCTTTGTGTGTGTGTGTGTGTGTGTGTGTGTGTGTGTGTGTGTGTGTGTGTGTGTGTGTGTGTGTGTGTGTGTGTGTGTGTGTGTGTGTGTGTGTGTGTGTGTGTGTGTGTGTGTGTGTGTGTGTGTGTGCGTGCGTGCGTGCGTGAGTGCGTGCGTGCGTGCGTGCGTGCGTGCGTGCGTGCGTGTGTGTTCATTCTGGAAATATTGCTGGAAAGTTCTCCCAGAGAATTAAGCCCCCTTAATGTTGGCCTCGTCAGCCTCTGGTCTTCATCAGACAGCCCTGGGCTTTTCTGCATGCAATTCTGTTCTGTTGCCATTCGACTTTCATTTATTCCTTAGTTTAACACTTCATTGCTGCCAGGCAGAAACCTCTTATCTCCATATTTTAACTTTTTATTAAAAAAGAAATTCCAACGTAAAGTATTGCCCTACATACTACATACTACTAAAATAGCCGATCTGTATACCAGATTATTGTTTTGGATTTGATTTCAGAAAATATACTGCTTGGGACATATGAGGTTTCCACCTAAGCAACAAGTTGCTTGTCTTCTTATTGATGTGCTGTACATTTGGCATGCAACTCTCCCTGTTTTATGTTTCTCTTCACGTCATTATCTTTCTGCTCATTATTTTCCTTTTTTTTGCCTTATGTTTTGTGTCTACGTTTCCCATTCGCTGCCACTCACGTCCATCACGGTAGGATGAGCCCTTGTGCCCAATCAGCAGCAGAGGCTCAGGTTTGAGCCCCACCCCTCTCCTGCTATTGCTGGTGCTGATGCTGAACTCGGGGTTAGTGCTCAAAAACGACTGAGCCGGCCATAGGCCAATCGGTCAGTGTTGTGGACGCCGCAACGGCACAGTGGATGACACAAACGCACTTCCCGAAAACAATTGGTTCTAAGTAAATTCTTTGCATTAAGCAGACTTAAATGGATGTGCCTACGCCCACCTCATGGACAGTCGGCCATTGTCCTGTGATCAGTGGTATGTGCTAAGATAGATACAGTCATTGTGTACAGCTACAGTAGGCTGGACTAACTGAGTCACATTTGTTTTTATATCCAGGTGATGAATGTGTTCTCTGGCGGGAACACACGTGTTCTCTGCTTTTTCTGTTCTTCTTTTTATGAACTTTATTTCAATCTGTTAGTAGCCTATAGTCTTAATCTGGACAATTTGAATACCAACAATGTTGGCATAGTGTTACAATCATGACTCCGCTATAGCCCTGACAAATATACATCATTTATTTATATCTATATTGGACTCACACCCTACTGTACAGCATATGTTGGACACACCCTTGGGCATGGTTCATGGATAGGTCACCTGTAACTCAACTTCATATCTTCATATCTGAAATATGTGGATAAAAACATATAAGGGGAAGGGTGTAAATATCTGTATGAAGGCATTTTCATAATTAGACTCACACAGCCAGACATACCAGTGATACCACACACATGCCACACACACACGCACGCACGCACATACTTGTAGCAATAATGTTTAGTTGAAGGAAGGGCTGGGAAACGGGCAGAGCAAGACTCTTTAGTTTTACTATTGTAATATAAATAGCTGGTATCCTATCCTAAACAACACAATTGTCACTTATTGAGCCAAGCAAGCCAGAAGACGACTTTCTTTTTGATGGACACAAAAAGAAAATAGGAGGTGTCACCATTGTCCATTGTATTGTCACCATACAATGGACAAACCAAGGATAGCACACATCACTCACACGTGGAATGGCGAATGGTTCAGCACCACTGCCAATGGACAGTGACAGGCCATGCGTACTGTATCCGAGCACTATATGCCTTGTTTACATGTGGATAAAATACCCAAGAGTGCCAAGGAGCATACATATATAGCCACTATGGCTGTCTCAGTATTTGGTGAGAAACTTGGCAAACACAAAGTACAATATTATACAAAGCCTATTCAAACACTTAGCCGAGATGGCAGTACAGTTAGGGAATAGTGACAAATGCATGCAGCGCCGCATAACTTCATAAAATAAGGAACACAAACTATCCATCCATCTTCAAACAAGGGGATGGATCACGGGGGCAACAGTTCCAGCAGAGACCTCCAGACTTCCCTCAGTACAGTAGCAACTTCCTCCTGGGGGATCCCGAGGCGTTCCCAGGCCAGTGTGGAGATGTAATCCTCCCATCTGGCCCTTGGTCTACCCCGGGGTCTCCTTCCAGTGGGACTTGCAAAGAGGACCTCCCTAGAGAGACGCTCGGGAGGCATCCTTACTAGATGCCCGAACCACATAAGCTCCTTTGCAAGCGAAGAAGCTGCAGGTCTACTCCGAGTCTCAGTCTCACGTGATTGAACGTCTCACCCTGAGAAAACAAATTTCGTCCGCTTGTATCCGCAACCTTATTCTTATTCTTATTTTAGTTGCCAAAGATAACAAAATCAATTCATTATAATCGATTTTGGCCTATTTTATAGTGTAAAAATGTAACATTTATTGATGGTCAGTAACTCCATCATCATTGAAATAACAAATTAAGAATATAACATTAAAAACAGCCCTTACTAAAGCCCTCTGCCCCCTTTGCCCCCACAGTAGCTAATACTGCTGGGAAGGGACAGCTAAGAAGAATGGAGAGTGAAAGTGTAGGACACCCTTTTCCTTGCGTCTCTTCATGGGAAGAGAGAATACTTCCCAATCCATACATATCCTCACTCGGGTAAACATAGGAAGCAGCACAGGGCTTTCCTGTCTTTTGACGGTGCACCCTGCAGATCCCAGCCCTTCTTGGAATTTGGGCGCGCACGGATTTCCTGAACGGTCTCATCAAACAGAATGAAGCTATGCATGTTCTCTGCCAACCGCGCTCCTTCACACATACAAAGGAATGAGGCCCAGATTTGCTAATACTATTGCGCTACAATTAGGCAAAAGGCTATTTTTGTGCCCCAGTTGTTTGAACTTAGCATGCGGTGCACTAAGCCTATCTTATTCACTACGTTCTGTTAGCTGCAGGTAAGCTACTGAGGGGACCTCTAATGTCAACAAACATAACTCGTAGTCATTGATTAGCCCAAATGTACAGTATATGACTAACTCAACCTGGCTGAAAGCAAATTAATAATGCTGCCTATTGAGTACCTCAAAGTTACGCGTCCTGGTTCATAAAGTTTCCCATTATATTTTACTTCACTGAAATGTGTTCCAAAGAAAACGAAATCCAGAGAACGGTGTGCCTCCAGTATGGATCTCGGACTTAATATGGCAGTCATCTATCAAGGTCCATTGGTAGTCATAGAACATTACCCAAATCTAACCCAATGTTTCGGCCTAATCAGAGCCCCATTGTTAGCAGTGTGTTTTGGGTTTGCAAGATTATTGCCGGACACACACACACACACACACACACACACACACACACACACACACACACACTCTTCTAGATGCCTCGACCACCCTATAGGAGCCATGTCATACTGACATCAGTACTTTGGTAGCCTCCTCTAAACACACAAGTCATGTTTAAAATGTTCTGATTTGTGCAACATTCGTTTGAAAGAGTTGCAGTAGCAGTATTAACACTAGGAAGTCTGAGCAGCCGTTCTGACCGAATTTGAGATTTCAACGTTTATTTTCTTAGCCCATGGAGTCCAGAGAAAGTTCCCCTTGCATGACTTTGTCTAAATATTCGATTGAAATCATCTCTGTTTTTTTTTCCATTTGAAACGTTTTGTAAATATGATTTTAGGCATATATCTCTTACTCAGTCTGACTATAATCGGCCCAATCGACCGCTCTCCCCCTTTATCCCCCGCTCGTCTTTTGTTTGCGCTGCTTGATAATGGTGTTAATGGTGATTCCCCGACATTTCCTTTTCACTTGATATCGTTTCGTAGAGAGCGCCTACACAACCGATGTATATACCAAATGAAAGCCCCAATTCCATAGTTTACATGGTATTTTGAATCTTTTTAAATGAGCAAAAAATGAGCGAGTTATGATTGAAAGAAAGTGGAGAAAAAAAAAGAACACAAACAGAAGGCATTCTTGTTGTTGTTGTTCAATCCTGCATTCCATGTCCAACGAATTAAATCATATACGTTTGGCTGATTAATTAACTTGGAATTTGTTTATTATTTTGATAAGATAATAGGAATATGAATACAATGATTATTATCATTGTTATTATTATTATTATTGAATGCTCGGTTACGACCCGACATTTACTTTCCATGAAGCGAGAACGCTTGCCGATGCGCGATACAAAATAAAGTGTTTGAAATAATTCCAACCAGATAGACCTCCCGAACCGCTAAATGTTTTGTCAGTCAAAAGAACAGTTCTTTCTGCAAGCGACGTGGAACATATGTAGGCCTGCTGCTGTGGATTAATTTGTTCTGGCATATAGGCTCAATATCGCCAGCTCTTTGTCAGTCAAAACTTTCCTTTTTCTCTCTCTCTCCCTCTCAGGAAAGCATGTAAATGTCTATTTAGTCTGCAAGGCTTACATCCGGTCGTGTACCTGTCTGTATGCGCCGATTTCCATACACAATACATACACGATCCGTATCCTCTCCTCACCGGATGTTGAATTCACAGTGCTAACGGCCGACAAATGCGATGTTTTTTATTAATTAAACTGATATAACAACATAACGTGGCTAATACTTGTTTATTTGGAATGTACTTTGGCTGGTAATTTAGGTAGATATAACGCGACTCACTTGTATAAGTAATTTACCGCGGACAGGCCGCATTTAATGCAATACATTGGCTTTAGTAATGTTGTTAGCTTATAATATTAGCAACTGTAAGCTAACGGCTGGAGGACTACGGACAATCCGGTCAATACCATCATTACACTTAAACATTAATACAATTATGTCATGTTTACATGCCTAGTCAAGCAGTCTGTACATCGCGTGGGGTCACATGTATTAATTACATCGATAACACACAAGAAAAGACAAGTGATCTTTGCTCTTTTGGAAGAAAAAAAAAAGGACAACAAAAGGCAGCAACGCGACACTCTTCCATGGCTATGTTGCAATATAGTAACGGGCAACGGCAAAATATATATTTTTCACATGTATTATTAGTTTTATACATTTTAGGAGTGAAAACATGTGTTAAGAAACATATTATGATTTAATTCGTTGGAAATGGGATGCAGGCTTGAACATGAACAATGTCTTCTCCAGCTGGAGAGGGACGATCAGTGGGGGAGAGAGTGGCCAATCAAATCGCACCAAAAACACGGTCCCCCTGACCGTGAGCCGACTGAGTAGTAGTGACATTTTTTCAGACTTCGTAGTGTTAATAGTGGTGGTGCAGTTTATATTTCTGTGGTCCTGGATGGTAACGGAGCCCGCCAGAACCGTAGTAACCGTAGGATTAAATTAGTCGTGCAGCCTGCCAGAACCGTAGCCTACGTTTTCCAGTGTTTGTATTCTTAATCCATGTTTTGATCCGATCGAATCGTTAGCTGCCACTCATTAGCATAACAGTCAAAGTGGGACAGTGGCCGCGGCCATTTTGAAGATGCGCACGCATCCTTATACTGTCCAAATTGGCGCAATGAATGTCGTTTCTGGTGAAAACAAGGTTTTTCAACGGCCGACAGCAGGCGCTGTGATACTCGCGGTCGGGGTTTTTTCACAACCGACCGAGAGAACAACAACCGGTCAAGACACCACACACAACATTGTGTCATTGTAACATCTGGTTACGGATATTTGGCTCTACAAAATAAGGTTTGCTCGCGATAAAACCTTGGCAATGCGCGATAAATAGATTAATTAATCTATATCTCTGCTGTCGGCAGAAACCAGCTAACTCCAAAATGTTCATTTCCAGGAAATTAAAGACAGTGACAAAAGCCTACTATGCTAATATATCAACCATTTTGACATGATCTTTCCATCGTTGCTACCTTACTAACTACACTGTTTCACCCCACAGGAAGATGATTCTGACTGTGGTGGTGGGACGTCTTTGAGCCCCTCCCTTCTGCCAATGCTTGGACTCCAACTGCTGCTACTGTGGCTCATCACATCTTTACGCCACTCATGACCCCCCCCCCCACACACACACACACACACACACACACACACACACACCAAGGTTATTATAGTTAACTGCAGGTAAGGAACAAAACTTGATGTGAAAACAAACTAAAAGTAAAACCAATTATAAAGAAAATGTCCATAGTTTTCAGCTTTGTCAATTTAATTTTATGCATAAGCCTGGTGTAGGAAATCTAGCTTCTGATTTTTGTTGTGGTGTCAGTGTTATTATTCCCGCTGTGGTCAAACAAAAGTTGCAGAGTCCCTACAGGGATTACTTTGAACATGACTGTGTCACAGAAGAGCAAGTGCCTTGTAGTGAAAGGTGACAAAATATAATTTCTCAACATGGGGAAAATCCCACGAATCTGCAGAAGTCCATTGAAAAGCTAATGTAAGAGGCTGCATTGTGGGCTGTTGTTGTTGTTGTTGATGATGATGTTGAAGTCTTTTATAGCTGTTTAGTGGATGGTTGTTGATCTGTTCCAACTGTGAATACGTTTTTAAATGGTATGGTGTTTTGTTTCATTACACAATGCTTTTTCTGAAACTTTTTTTAAATCTGGGCCCTGACAAGTAGGCTACCCTATATTTAAAAACAAAAACTGACCCTGAGACTAATACAAAATTTAACTAAAACAACAGAACTAGATATAAATATATTATTTTAATGAGTTAATAACTTACTTACTGAACATTTTCAAGCTATAATAACCTTGACACACACACCTATCTATCTACACCACCTCTCACGGTTACACTCTTACCCACCCATGTGCTCATTCTCCGTGGAAAGGGTGCAAAGCAGACAGTTTGTTCTGACACACAATATCAAGTCCACTGATGCCATTGCCGATCTGTTAACTCACTGCCAGTGCGTAAGAGGAGCCTTTCTCCCACTCTCTCTCCGATGCCAAAGGGTGCTCATTCATTTCCACTCCCTGTCATTCTCCAACAAAGAATATACTGTGCTCCACTGCACTCTATTCCATGGTCTACTTTATACTAACTTATGGTGCAAGAGCTAACCAAGCCCTTTAATTCTGTCTCATGTGTTGTTTCTCTATGTTTTATTTTACCTGCCGACGGAGGAGGGAAGTTTGACAAGCTGTCCCACTATGCCAACCAGGCGTTACTCAAAGACTGACTTCTTTCACTGACAGCGATGATTTGTGTAGTCGTTCTTATTGGTTGTTGGCTTAAACTATGTATTGCATATTAAACCCTTATATTGTAGGCATAATGTGATTCCACTTTGGGATAAACTAAGAAAGTTTTGTTGGAGGATTTTGTTTTGTTTTATTATTATGATAATTTATTCCTTTTTTGTACTCCAAATAGCTTTGAGAGATTAGCTCGGTTGTTGTAGCATAGCAGCATGCGTTCCTTAATGATCTGAAGATGGCATCAGTGCCCCAACCCCAAAGCGCCATGCCGTACCAAGGAACTGTACAGTACATGTACGCATGAATACCAGGCAATCTGCAGTCTCACATCAGATGGATATCTAATGTCTGGGGCACGACTATTGAAAAGTTGTTAAAGACCTAACATATGAATTGACCAACCATGGAGCTCTTTAAACCAGCCACGGACATCTGTCACAGCCCAGCCGATCGGATGCTTACCTGACCTTTTCTCTGACAAAACTTGGACATGCAGTCTTGTGATGCAGACCCTCCGTTCCTGGAATTGATTACGTGTGATGAGCATCAGGAAACATGGGGCTCTCTTTCTCTAATGAGAGTTTTATTTTCGAGCTCCAGCAGTGTGTACAATCCAAATCTCCTGCAACGTGACAATATGTAGCAGTGGTTCACAAATGTTTTCATGTCAAGGACCCCCAACTTATTGTGTACCCCACCCGAAAAGATTACAACACACAGCATTGTGGTGCGTTGTTAGCTTGTGGATGGTTAAAGTAGTTTAACTGAGTTTGATGCTATACTAACTCATTTTGATGGGGACCACCTGAAACCCCTTCAAGGACCTAAGCAACAACTGATATAGAGGAGGAGCAGGGTAAGCTACTGTAACAAAGAAAAAAGAAAATTCCAGAGTTCCAGAGTGCCTGATTTCAGCTGCCCACTGTTTAGTATTCGAGGCCCAGCAGTGTTCTTTTTTTTCTTCTTTTTTTAAGTGAATGAATCTATAGCCTACAGAACTGATAGATGTGGCAGGTTTTGTTGACGTAACAAAGTTACACAACCCAACCCTGCTAGTTTTCTGCATTAGGTAATGGGTATTAAACCTAATGTGTTCAACCTGTGTCCTTGCCATTCTAGAAATCTAATCAGGGACTAGTTTGGCTCGGGACACAGAGTTCATGCAATTTAAAGGCCTGGGATAATAGAAAACCATTAGTATCGGAAGACCAGGGTTGGGAAATACTTGTCTAATACTGTATACCTCACTGAGAGTGGATGTTGAGCAAAGCTGGTGCAGTAGAGATAATATATCAGGATATATCTTGTGTAGGGATAGATAAGTAAGATTCCAACATGTCTGTACTTGGTCTGACAGCTTTGGTTGTCACTGAATTAATGCATCACATTCCCAGTGCCTACGTAGCTCTATTAGTCACTCTGTATTGGAATGACTGCATCCCAGTCGTATTCCTACGGATGCTGCTAATGGTTGGTACGGTATAGCAGGTATGCTGCTATACCGTTATACCGATCACAACACTGGTATCGGTATTCGGTATCGGCTAACACAAATATTGAGGTATCGGGATCGGATCGGAAGCATCGGGACATCCTTAAGCAGCAGTACCCCTTAGTCAGTTAATGTCTTAATTATATTATGGTTACAGTTGTGAATCTATGTGGGACGATATGGGTACCTCACGATACGATATCTGTGGAAATATTGGGCCCTCGATAATGATCACAGAGATTTCATCAACAATATAATATAACAATATACCGAAAATGAAAAAAATAACAAAGGCAAAAATCTGGAATCATGTATGTAATTATTCCAAAATCTTACAAGAGTTTTTGTGTCACAAACTGGCCAATAAGTACATGAATCTTGCCTCCTGCAACTTTGCAACTTGTCCACAACTTGTCTGTCCACAACAATGGGTAGCCTACTACCACTAGTAGGCCTACAAATGAATCAATGTCACGATATTGGGAGGACGATACGATATATATATTGCGGCGATATATATCACAATATATCGCAACATCGATATATCGTCCCACCCCTATATGTGAATTTAGTCCCAAATACAAATATGAATACTATATTCTGATTGTGTATCTGGCATTTCAGTTC
Source organism: Protomyctophum parallelum (assembly GCF_964188405.1). Taxonomy (NCBI): domain Eukaryota; kingdom Metazoa; phylum Chordata; class Actinopteri; order Myctophiformes; family Myctophidae; genus Protomyctophum; species Protomyctophum parallelum. Next base: position 16,460,121 of record NC_139700.1, on the reverse strand, counting down.
ATTCCATGATGGACACTCGACTATAGTTCCCGAACCAGAGTTGAGCTTGTGTCTCCAAGACCTCAGGAGCCAAGATGACTTGTGAATGAGATGAGCGTATCAAAGCCACGACTGTTTCTTAGTTGTTGATTATTAATATTATTATTATTTTTAATCTTCTCCGTTCTACTCCTCCTCCTCCCTTCTGCTCGTTTCCTCTTTGTGTTGCTCTATTAAGTGCTGTGAAGCAGGATGCCGAGAGCTCGGTGTCTGAATGCTGCAATGTAATGGGATGAGCTTGTTTCTATGTGTTCGAACGCTGCCTGCGCCGGTTGGTCAACGTCTCTAGACCTGCTCGAGAGGACACTGACATTCTTTGACATCCCGCGTGCATTGGATCTTTCCATGTTAGTCTTACAAGTAGCTTTGCCATATAAGTCATGATAGTCACACCATTATACCAGTGGTTCCCAAACTTTTGTTGTTTGCCCGGGACACCAAAGTAGTGAAAATAGCCGATCTAGATCGGCTATTTTCGCTATACTTCTTCAACATTTGTTTTGTAATTTATGAATTTCTTAGATTCTTGTCTTTACTTTCTTCATGAAATTACTGGAAAACGATCATTGAATTTTGAAAAGTTTTCGTTTTTTTTATGTTTTCAATTTTTTATGTTTTGAAATCATAATAACAAAATGTAGGAAACAAAAATGATAATGGGACCCATAAAAATGTGTCTGCGACCCAGAAATACAACCCACTGTTTGGGAACCAGTGTCATATAACATACAGACAACCTAAAGTGTCCTCTCGACCAGTCCCTTTTCGGTGACTTGCTTGCCGGCGTTAGAAAGTGTTCAGGTTATGCCTGTGTCTTATCAGAGTCGCGTGTTGACATGTGTTAAATCCCTGGGTTCCCACGTCGTGTCCCTGGGGTATCTCTGATTGTGCTTTAATACACAAATTACTCTTTTTTGTGGGAACCTGACTAGCCTGAATCAATTTTGTATACATTTGTACACTATTACTATTTACTGTATAAGAGAGAGAGAGAGAGAAAGAGAGAGAGAGAGAGAGAAAGAGAGAGAGAGAGAGAGAGGAGAGAGAGAGAGAGAGAGATGAGAGAGAGAGAGAGAGAGAGAAAAGACAAAAGCAGAGATAATGTTTATAACAATGTGTGATGATTGTGCAAATCTGATATATTCACAATTAAAGTGTTGTATTGTTTATGAGCTGATGTGGGCTTTATTTTTTTGCATACACTATACGCTGTATGTATGTACGGTATTTGCGTGCGATGCTGTGCTAAAAATAATTTGATGGTCATTTAACAATAAATGGAATATTTTATTCCATTCTATCATTTCAGCTTCCACTGGGTCCAAGAGCAAGGTCAGGGTTCATGCCAAACATGTCATTATATCCTTCCTATATTCAAAGCAAAACAAGATCCCAGCTGAATGCAGGGCATCTGAGTTTACCTCACACTAATCCCCCGGATTCCTCTCTCTCTCTCTCTCTCTCTCTCTCCTCTCTCTCTCTCCTCTCTCTCTCTCTCTCTCCTCTCTCTCTTCTCTCATCTCTCTCTCTCTCTCTCTCTCTCTCTGTGTGTGCGCCTTTATTTGTCAACCTGTATTTAATGATAAAGGGGTATCAATGTTCACACCTTATCTCTTCCAAGCACTCACATCTTTCTTTTTTTAATCTAATATTTAGCCTTGTAACCCATAATTTTTTCGTCCAGTGTCAATTGTCTATTCTAAAACGGTTAATCGCAATACTTGATTCTGATTGGTTGGTTTCTGATTAGACCACGTAGTAGCTCACAATCTACATAATTTATATGATTCCCAGCTGGCACCAGGCAAACCAGGCATACTTAATGAACTGGTTGGGGGGTGCCCACATAAAAACGACATTTTAACAAATACTGTACACTTTTTTGAAAAACCCTCTTCCTCCTTATATAACAATAAGACCTGATGATCATGTTTTAGGGTGGGGGAAATCATGGCACTCCATCTTTAAGATTAGGGTTAGGTTAGCGTGTGGAAGGAACACAATATTCCAACCAGTTCCATTCCCCTCCATCAGGCAACCCGGCTAATGTCACCGTGTTATTTTACTCAAGCTTGCGGGTCTTATTTCATTTTTGTCTCCACCAGGCCGAAGGCATGGGGGGAGAGTATGTTTTGCACTCCGTCCGTCCGTCCGTGTGTCCGTGTGTCTGTCCGTGTGTGTGTCCGTGAGCAGCTAATCTCGGCACAGTTAACCCGGTCGATGCCAAATTTTGCACACACACACACGATGAACCTCTGCCCCAAACTTTCCAGAACGGCCTGTTATAGCGCCACCAGGAGGCCGCTTTGTGCAAAACAAGTTTTTGCACAGTACACCTACAGATTTTGTCCAAACAAATTGGTACACAGTCTCTCTAGAGCCATTCAACGAAACGGGTCTTTCAGATTTCTCAGACTCCATCCTGATTGGTTAAGATTGGCTTCCAAAGTTCACAGGAGTGCTCAGTTTCAAACAAAATGCTGCAAATCATGAACACATCGCGTCATTTCCGTGAAATTGTGCACGCACATTCCCACTAGGCCGAGGAAGAAATGCCACATGAACAATTTCAACTCAGCCTCAAGGTGGCGCTATAACTGGCCGAAAAGTGTTTTTACCTCTAACTGCACGGATCTGTGGATAACTTTGTATGCCAACTCCCTAGTTTACTTTTGTTGCCCTTTTATCCAACCACCAGATGAAGGCAAGCTGCAATGTCCTACATTCCTATCCTGGTGGAGACCTGTGCCCAGAAGGGCACTTTTTCTAGTTTTTTCTTTTTTTCTGAGAGTTCACGACAACACTGCAAATGTAATGCATCTTTGCTATCCTCGTACTCAGTGGGAAAGAAAATGCAGAGCGTCAAGCATCCAAACTTTAATATCCTATTGTCTTCAGTTGTATAAGCCATATCAAGCCATTCTATAATGGTATGAACCAACGTCATTAGAGCATGAACTTTGCAAACAAAGGCACACACAAATAAACACAAGTGCTATACACCCATCCAGGCCCACCCAGCAGCATGCCAAATTGATGGGGCTTTAACATAACCATGAACTATAGTTATTTCCTCTTTGTGGAGGTCCTCCCGAAAATGTCTCCATCTTGCGCTGACACACGTCGATGCAAGTTTGTATAACAATACTTGCTGGGCAAGGCAATTGATTCTCACTGGTGGCATTTTTTCCCCAGGCCTAGAAAGAATATAACCTTATTAATCTTGATCCTTGCTTTATCCTCAATTTAACGCAAATTCCAATTTGAACACTAAAGTAAACCCTCAACCTATAGTAAACCCTTTAGGGGGGTGCCCTAGGTTAAGAGGATATTTACCTCTCGCAAGAAGAGAACTCACTCAAGTACACAGATGCACACACACGCACACACACACACACACACACACACACACACACACACACACACACACACACACACACACACACACACGCATGCACACTCGCACATGCGCGCGCCTGCGCCCTCAAACACACTCTAACTAACTTATCATAGAGAGTTAGCGCACGGGGGCACCCTGAATGCAGATAAAAGGCACGGCTATATGTGCAGTGACACAGCATGTCAGACTCTGTCCCAGTGTGTACCGACGCAGCTCTCATCACCGCGCTTGTGATCCTGTGATGCCTCTGTGAGGGTTATTCACCCAGACAGGCCCTGCCATCTCCTGCCCCTTGAGCTCTATAGCGGAAAGCCAGATGTCATCGCCGCAGCCCGGTTTCCAGGGGGGGTAGCTGTATTTGTGTGCTCTTTACTCAATGGTATTTTTGTTTATTTGACGGTAATCTGGGGATCAATATGACCACAGCCCTGAGTGGAAGGTTTAGAGGGTCTTTTGTTGCTCTTGGAGATGGTTGAAGGCTGGGAGGTCTCCGTATGTGTGTTACATAGGCATCTTCTGGAGGGACGGCTGTAACGGGATACCCTTGTAAGTAGGGACGAGGTCGTAGCCTTTAACATGCCAGGCTTAAGAAGTTACAGGCCTTGGAAGAGACACTTTCTACGGCACTTTTTTTTCTCCAATGTACTATGGCCTGAGGGAGAGACAGTGTTCAATGTGTCAAAGGCTTAATGGTGGATCAAAATTGTCGGAACAGGATATTAATTGAAGCATACTGTATGTTCCATAATATCGCGTCTGATTGTTGTTTCTCGCATAAATTCATGCACTGTTTTGCTGTCAACCAAAGTAATTTACAGAACACCAAGTCTTGTCCCTGTTTTGTTTTTGTTTTGTTTAAAACACAGCTGCCAAATTATAACTTTCAATCACCGCTTTCGGCGCTTTGATATTTCTTTATTTTTTATCATCCTTTTGGTACATAAACTGAATGTTGTTGAATGTTGACTGAAATTCTTTCATAGATCAAATGCATTCTTTTCCTAAACTTGCTGCCCCCCACATTGATGTTTTTGCTTTCTTGGTAACCCAAAGGTCTAGTGCTGGATGACTGGTGAGCAAGTTAAATTCAAATAGTTGTGGCTTGTGTCCACTTATCTCTATGTTGGGGGACACACACAAAAGACTGGTAACAACAAATTGAGCCACAATTGGACAAATCAATCAAGTTGCCATGGAACAAAATGAACCTCCTGAGTCCTGATTACTGACATAAGAGACGTTTACATCAACTTTGCCTTCCCGACTTCAGGGTGTCTGGTTGGGACATGGGCTTCATCAATCAGCCACCTCTAGTTCACAGAAATTGTTTGGATAGTGTTGTTACATCCTGTTACGTAAGCTGCGTCCAGCGAACGCAATTTTTCGGAATGCAATTGCGTCTTACTGACGCATAAACGTCCCCCAAAATAGCCACTGAAAACCAAAAATAACCCTTTTTGTGTCGCCGTCGGCACTAAACCGAGCGACCACCCTCTCAGCAGCCTCACGGTCAAAGCAGCTGCAGGGTGATCAACCCTAGCCTGTATAAACTTCCCTTACGATGGTACGCCCTAATTTGGTTGACCTTTGCTCCGGCGTTTTTTTTTAATTGGCGTCATTAGTTTTTCCATTAGTTAAAGGAGAAGAACCTTGTCAGAGGTCGCGCCCTCTCCCTGACCTTACAACAGAACGGGACAAGGCTATCAGGTTCGTCGGGGGCCGTCGGGGGTCTATGGTGCCTCTAAAAATAAATAGGAAGAGACACAAACTCCCGTAAATGAATATGCTGCAGCATCAACACAACAATAGCTGTTTCCTAAAGGTGTCAATGACCCCAGGCAGTATACGTGCCTCGCTACAGGCATATTTACATCAGCGAGATATAGACCTGGGTCAAACAGTAGATGTACCGTATTTGATGCATATACCATTTGATTTGACCTGCCTATAGAGCACTGTACTTATTAGTTTTGTGTATATCTCTGCTCACACGATGAAACCACACTGGGAACGTTGGCACAACTGACACTTTCATTATGCGATCGTGACTTACTTTTTTCACGTTGAGCGTTTTTATTTATTACATGCAGTAATGCTATTCCTTCTTTTGTGGTCTCCCTTTGTGTTTGTTCTGCTACACTGGCTGCTGTAACATCTGAATTGCCTTCAGGGACGAATAGTTTCATCTCATCTGATCTCCTATTCCCAGTGAGTGGTTTATTGCATTAAGGCAATCTAAATAATGTACAGGAAAGTAAGGCAAAGAGTCACAGACACTTTGCTGTGGTGCATTTCTTTCTCTTCCTTCTCTTTTTCTTCTTTTTTTTACTGAAACGTCTTATGTGACAAATCCAACTAATATGGCACTTAAGCGGACTGAAACTCCTCGATTCTATCATCTGATATACCCTAGCCTACAAAACACACCCAACACTCACTTGGCATAGATGTTCAGGAAATACCACAGGCTTTTTCAAAGCCATAAACATGACCACACACTTATCTGCTCCCACCCCACATGGTAAGTTGTACAGTACCCACCCCCCCCCACCCCCCCCCCCCCCCCCCCCCCCCCCCCACCCCCCCCCCCCCCCCCCCCCCCCCCCCCCACCCCCCCCCACCTCTCTCTCTCTCTCTCTGTACGTCTGTGTGTGTGTGTTCCTGTCATGATTGGCAGGCATAACACGGAAAACTCTCTCCAGGTGAATGGTCTCGATGGGACACATTCCATTCCAGCTGCGAATGAGCTTGATTTGTGGATTTTCTCTCTGTTTGGAATGGGGCCTAACTCAATTTAACTGGTAACATGAGGTGTTAGGTTGGTTGGTTGGTTGTGTGTGTGTGTGTGTGTGTGTGTGTGTGTGTGTGTGTGTGTGTGTGTGTGTGTGTGTGTGTGTGTGTGTGTGTGTGTGTGTGTGTGTGTGTGTGTGTTGTGTGTGTGTGTGTATGTGTGTGTGTGTGTGTGTGTGTGTGTGTGTGTGTGTGTGTGTGTGTGTGTGTGTGTGTGTGTGTGTGTGTGTGTGTGTGTGTGTGTGTGTGTGTGTGTGTGTGTGTGTGTGTGTGTGTGTGTGTGTGTGTGTGTGCGTGCGTGCCGTGCGTGCGTGCGTGCGTGCGTGCGTGCGTGCGTGCGTGCGTGCGTGTGTGTGTGCGTGCCTGCGTGCATGCGTGCGTGCATTGGGCCGTTAACACCATTCATCAAGGATATGGAACATGTCATGTTATACAAGGGTTTGTTTCAGGGTATGTCCCTGAAATTGCCCTAAAAATGTAAGGACAGTGAGTGCTTGCTACGGCAGTGCCTTCGGAGGACATTGAAACAGCACCTTAAACGTGTGCCATTATTTGCCTCAATACTGTACTGATATGTCAAATAGTGGTTAGTCTCTCGAGACTTAATTTTTTTGCTTTGATCATTTCCTTTATTTTTGACGATGGGTTCTCAGATTGAATAGTGCTATAACAGAACCATTTTAGGTGCCTAAACTAAGGTGAAGGCAAAGAGCCAACAGGTTATTTGTATATGCAGCGCAGCAGTACTGCGGTAGCACCAAACTGCAGAAGAACCACTAAAGGAAAGAGAGGAAAATAATACAGCCACAGGACTTTGACATTGTTTCTGATGTGCTGCAGTGCACTGTTCAAAAGGTCTAGTCTAGTGTCTCCTCTGTCTGGTAGCTCAGTCCAGGGCCGGTTGGGCACCATGTATGTGTGTGCGTGTTGTATGTATTAACAGAAATGTTGAAAAAGTGTGCATGGTGGAAAAGATGCAGGAGGCAAATGAAAAGAACAGAACTGGGGAAGGACTGGGGAAGCAGGCATTTATAGGGGCGTCGACACCCGGGCCCAGGTGCGAGCTGATCATCATTAGTAGCTCTGCTCCCCAATCCTATTGGATAAAAGAAACAGATGTTACTATAGGGTAAACACAACATATACCAAAACCAGACAACCTAAGAGTAATATATATATCAGAATATAGGGAACCGTCACACACACACATAAATATATATACATGTGCATATGTACATACACACACAAATACATACTGTACACAAAAAACTCAGATCTCAGCATAGGAGTTGGTTATATATGATCCATCACAGTGCCACACGTTTTCTTCTGTTCCAGGCTTTATGGATAAAGTTTGAAATTGCGAATGTATGGTTATCAAATAACTATTTAACTAAAACACTGTCCATGCAGGGACAGATCTACATGTAATTTATCAAAGAGTGTTTCTCTTAAATCATGATAAAAGGGGAACCCTATAGAAAATGGATTTCATCCTCAACCTCACCATAAAAGGGGAACCCTATAGAAAATGGATTTCATCCTCAACCTCACCAAGTTCACAATAGCTACATAGTCTTTGATCTAATTCCGTTCCAACATATTTTTCACATTCATACACAGTTTTAAAATGGCAATATGTACATAGTTTAGGTTTGTCATTGATTTCTTCCAACCATTTAACTCTGTATTTTGTCATGGCCAATTCCTTGAATATCCCCACATCCACCTTCTGTCTGTGGATGTAGAGATACCCAAGTCCATGCTCCTGGAGAAGATCAGACACTTCCTGTGCCCAATAACCTCATATTTGAATATCCCATCTGAAAATCCTATTTGCCATTCTGTCATCTAGTAGGTTAAGCATTCTGTTCCACAGGGTTATTACATACATTTTCCACCTAACTTTACACGATATCCATCCCATCACCATTAACCACTGTTACAGGAGCAAATTTGTGAACACCCATAAAATACCTAATAGGCCTGTTTTGCACACTTACACATTTGTTAAAGCACCTGAATCCCCAAAATCCAGAGGAGTAATCCAGGCAGTGATTTAAACACGCCTATAGTTCATTTTCAATGAGACCTGCGTTTTTTTCTGTACGCGTGGTGAAGTCGAGGAGCAACAACGCAAGCGTATTTACATGGGCGCGGTCCCGTGCAATTGTCGCGTGCATGCTCGTTCCGTGCACTCGCCCGTGACTCACCAGACCTGGATTCTGTTTCCCTTTTTTTTATGCTTGCGTTGTCGTTTCCCTCATTGAGTAGACCTGGAGCAGATCTGTCGTTGATCCAGGCAACAACGTCTGTGTTCATCGCTGCCCGTTTGAAAGGACCTTTATCCATATACGCTATAGATCTGCAATGTTTTGTGATGATTGTAAACATTTAAATTTAAATTACTGTTGACAGTACAGTGGCCATGCTGTTTATCCTATCTGGTCAGTTTGAACACTTGAGAGGGTTAGGGTCATTCTAACAAGAATAACCAACATCATTGAAGAGAGTCTTCGTCTTCCCCACACTCAAGCTGTTTTCCGTAAAGGTCGATCAACAACAGATCAAGTGCCCTGGCTGGTTCATAACATCAAAAACGCTTTCCAGAGGAAAGAACAGTTTGGATCAGCCTCACTGCGGCTTATGATACAGTTCGGCACAGAGGCCTCTACTGTACCTTAAGCTCCTGAAGACTTTGCCTGATGTGAAGTCCATCATGTTGCTTTGTACTAGAGACCTCAAACAGCCAACGCTGTAAGAGACGGAGACTGGTGAACCTCCAAGGCTCTGTTCTTGCCCGGACGCTTTTTACCATCTACTCCGCTGACATATGCCGACGACTCAGCCATTGGATTTGCCGACAAAGCTTTCAGTGTGGCTGAGAATGCCTTTGAGAAAGATCTCTCACTACTGATCAGGTACTTCCATAAAACGGAACCTAAATCTAAGCCTGCCCAAGACAGTATGCTCTCTAGTGGTCCATCTTGCCAATCGATGTTGCCAATACCATGTTGTGTCGAGTTCCTCCCCATAATGTCTGGCATTCCACCTCCAGAGCTCTGTCGAAACTCCCTGACCTGAGTGCAGATGAGCCAACAGGCCTGATTCCCCTAGCCTGCTGATATGGCAACCAGAGACTCAAACGCAGACACTTCTCCACCGAAGCTATGAGAGACTCCTTACCACGAGCCCTCCACACCCTAGCTGGATGGATCCTTCACTGCTGGAACGAGCAATGGTCCAATTCAACATCCACGTTAACAAAGCACCAGCAAGGTACTGGATGTGTGCAATCCACTTGTTGCAACCAACACAGCAGACACCAATATACAAATCATTTAAAACGGTTATTTGGTGTGCATACCTTCCCGTTCAACTCTACATGCAAACACTGACACATATAGCTACAACAACCCACATAAAGAGAGGCCGAGAGATAAACAGAGAGAGGGAAGGAGTGAGGATGCAATGAGTCACCTGGTGGTGGTTACAGGCACACTGCATTAATCAGTCTGCTGTATTGTGCCACCGGCGGCAACTGTGTTGCAAAGCCCCTCAAGTGAAAGACAGTTGTGCATGTTGTTATGTGTGCGGGCTTGGGGTTTAAACTTTACCAGCTGGCCCAATAGCCCCCAAATAACACATGTTTACATAGGTGCGGACATACAGTATGTCTGTGTATGTGTGTACATCATGTATTA
>NC_139700.1:16442688-16445188 GCF_964188405.1 Protomyctophum parallelum | reverse complement strand
CAACTTGTTCCTGTTCGCAGATGACTCAGCACTGCTGGTCTCGGACAGGAACAAACTGCAGGTTGAAAAGACCCTCAGCTCTGAACTCGGTAGAATCTGCACCTGGCTCGCTGATAACAAACTATCCTTACACCTGGGAAAAACTGAATCCATCCTCTTCGGATCAAATAGTAATCTCAGCAAGGCAGATGGCTTCTTGGTTAGAGTGGGTGACAATATTATCACACGAAAAGATCAAATTACCTACCTAGGTTCCATCCTGGAGGCCAATCTTTCCGGTGATAAGATGGCCACCAATGTAATGTAATCCAAAAAGTCAATCAAAGAACAAGATTCCTTTACAGGATCTCCTCACTGGTCAGCAAAAACACCTTGAAGACCTTAAAGGTGCAGTGAAATGAAAAAGACGTTTTTCACACTTTTAGACCATATCCGTGGTCATTATATGGGCATACCTAACAATGGATGCCAAAAAAAATTGAAGATTCTCATTTCTGTGTGTTTTTATATCAAAGGTCCATAAAAACGATTGCATTATTTATTTATTAAAACGAAAACGTGCTGCGTGATGACGGAGATACACATCGATAAAAGCCAATAACAATGAAGCTCACCCGTTTAATTTCCCATATTTGTGCGTCCGTCCATCACAGCTGCTATTGATTACAGAATACTCCGTTTTTATTTCCATTCCAGATAACATCCAGACAGTGTATTACTCGCTTTCAACTTAATCATCACGCTAGAATATGTATCTGAAAACATTATATGGAAGAAATAAGCCACATAACAGTAAACTGGTTGTGCTGGCCGACCATATGATTTATAAACAAACAACACCACGCTGTTGCGCCTAGCATAGCTACCGTCCCTAGCTACCGTCCCATCGCCTGAAGGGATGCGACGCTCTGATTGGTTCAGAAACTTCAGACCGGTGTTTCATGTTGAAACACCATTTTCATGTTGTTCACCATTTCCGTTTAACTGCGCCTTTAACAGGAGCCCTCGTACAAGGCTTCTTTGACTATGCATCCACCTCTTGGTACCACAGCACCTCAAAGGCCCTTAAAACAAGGCTCCAGACCTCCCAAAACAAACTGGTCAGGCTCCTACTTGGCCTCACCCCCCGAACCCACCTCACCCCTGCCCACTTTGACAGGCTGGGATGGCTTAGGGTCCATGGTGGTGGTTCCATGCTATCTCTGTAGAACATTGAGGCTTCTAGGCATGTTCACAAAAAGATACCGGTGGAAATAGCTATAATTGCATTGTGTTGTGTCTCTCTGCCTATTTTAGTGCCTGCAGCTGACTATAGTATCACATTCCAATAATGTGATAGAAATTCTTGAGAAAGACAGGAGGCACACTCCCAAAAGTTGTTATTGACGGTATTTGGAACCAGTTAAAAGAGTTACCTTGAACTTGCCACTAGAGTCAGTAAGCCATTGCCAGATCTGTTTTCATGGTTTACACAAGACTTTCTGGCAGGGAGGCTGTGTTTAAATACTCTTTGTGGTGGCCGAACAGTTCTGCTCTGCTTATAATTTATTTGTGTTAACCGTAACTGTCGACAGTTCTTAATTACGAGCGGCGGTTCCACTCGCGCACGACTGACAACAGGAAGTGTGTGTTTATTTAAAGGAGGATTGCCTGACACAGTATCTCTGTTTACTGCATCCAGCTCCAATGCTGTTGTCACTATAGCCACGACGCACGCGGGCCGGGCATACATGCTGACGCACACACACACACACGCATGCACGCACGCACGCACGCACGCACACGCACACACACACACACACACACACACACACACACACACACACACACACACACACACACACACACACACACACACACACACACACACACACACACACACACACACACACAATGTTTGTGTTACCTCATTAGCTAAATACCTGATGCATGCTTTCTCCCCCCCAAAATTCCCCTGTTCTGACTTCCTTATCTCTCTCTCTCTCTCTCTCTCTCTCTCTCTGGCACTTCATCCTTTCATTCACTCCATTTATATCTCTCCCTGCTTTCCTTTTCCTGTCTCTTTCCTGCTACATCTTTTGTGCATTCCGTCATATATCTGAAATCTGGGTGCTGCAGACTGTACAGAGGAAGGAGTATCTTGGGAGTGTGTGCGTGTGCGCGCACTGTGTGTGTGTGTGTGTGTGTGTGTGTGTGTGTGTGTGTGTGTAAAAACTTTGAAATTAAACAACATGTTTAGGCCTATTTCAGCATCAAAGAAATTAAATTGAATTAAAAAAAAATAAGAGTGAAGAGAGTCTAGTGTCAACTGTCCAGCAGTCCAAATATTATTACATTACATTTCAGAGGTGAAGGTGATGTCGGCATGGTAAATGTAGGCCTATATGAAAACACAGGCCTGAGGCCTACCATAGCAGGCATCAGACCTACCATATCGTGGCACATCTATGCACGGAATATCTATATATTCACAGTGAAGGGGGTGTTGTTGAGAAGAACC
>NC_139700.1:16407688-16440188 GCF_964188405.1 Protomyctophum parallelum | reverse complement strand
GAGGACACCGATCCAGAGCTTCCTCAGTAGACTGCCTACTCAACAGAACAGCTAGAGATGTTTAGCTTTAGGAAAAAAAGCTGAGGTCAGCTCTGACTAACAAGTGTCACGCACTATCTCATCCTGACATCGCTGGAAATAGACATGACACCACGCTGGAGACGGACTGGGATGAGCCAGCAACCCCCCCCCCCCCCCTCCCCTCCCCCGTCCTGTATCATCACCTCTTATCTTACAGCCCGCTTTCACGGGAAGAACGGAAAAGTGGTATAAACAAACAATTAGGCTATCCCCCGGGCCCTTCCCCCCCCCCCCCCCCCCCCCCGCGCTGCCAAGTGCTTATAATAATACCAATATCTTTTACTGCTGCCTGCGTAGAGGTTGTCCTTTCAAGAAAAATAAAAACATAAGGAGAGTGGGACGGCACTGCGCGGTAACGCGGTTGTTGTTGAGCGAGAAAGAGAGAGAGAGAGAGAGAGAGAGAGAGAGAGAGAGAGAGAGAGAGAGAGAGAGAGAGAGAGAGAGAGAGATCTAGTCGAGTCGAGGTCCGCTTCTCAGAGGAGACGCATCTTTGCAGTGCGTTCGGTGGAAGGAACATCATTGTCAGACATCAGATCCACGGGACTTTAAAGCTTCCCTTGATCAGTTGTTGGGCCGGCACCACGTACAATGTGGATATACAGGCTTGTTTTCGGACTCTTCGTCATCTCTTGTTCCGGTAAGCTTGGAGAAAACTATTTTATAGTTGCAACTATTTATTTGTCGGTTGGGTTTGATCCTTCTCCGCTTTGAATGAATATGCTACATAACATTGTAGTCCCATATCCATGTGCATATATAGCCGTATTTCAAATTGGTTCATGCTTTCTTGACGACTGCATATATTATTATCGCGCATATTAACAATAACTATTTTCTATTTAGGCTACTGTATCACGGGTTTTCATCCCAACTCTTGCGCATGGTTATGCATGCCAGCACCTTTTGATTAGCACCGCATAGATGCATGCGTTAACGCATTAGAGAACACGTATTCGATGAACTAACTGAATGTTCAGTGAAAGTGGGTATCCTATGCCTATGTTGCTCCCCCAAATGTCTCCGAATTAAAAACCCATTAATGATCCATTCTTCAAAGTGCGTCTGGTATTTGCGCCTCGTTGCTCTCTCGACGCACTCACGCACGAACATTGCCGAGCCGGTGAACTCATTGAGCAGGATCATCAGGTATAACTTGTCTTAATGCATCTAAAATAACAAATATTGCTGCATTGAAACTGTAAACTAAAACCTTTCCCTTTCAAATCCTCCGCAATACTTTCACGGTAGGTATACAGGACATCCTGCGAACGACTAAGCTATAGGCCTACACACACAGCGTTGTTAACTTTTCAGATCCCTGCATTTAATTGCTCAAGTTTATCCTTGCGGATTTTTTTTTTTAGTTTGGCATCTACAGTCTACATGAGCTGCTTATAGCGTCTCTGTTGAATTAAGTAGGAGGAGGAGGAGGAGAGGGATAAAGCTTGCCCTCTGAAGGTCTGCACTCTGCAGAGATGCAGAGAGAACCTGCCAAAGACAGCATTAGAGACACTGAGACACCACTCTTACGTGTGTGTGTGCGTGTGTGCGTGCGTGGTCTATTATATAACTATAGACTTTATAGTTGGTAGAGGTGCTAAGGTGACAGTGATGAATGACTGTGCATCCCATTAGATTCTGTAATAAGCAGACTAATTCACACATTGTTATGCTTGTCAGAGAGAGCTGCAGGCCATTGAAGAACAAGAACAGTCAATCATGCTTCATTGCTTATAATAGGTTCATTCATTGTCCATGTCTAACTTGTGTCTATTGTGTGTGTGTGTGTGTGTGTGTGTGTGTGTGTGTGTGTGTGTGTGTGTGTGTGTGTGTGTGTGTGTGTGTGTGTGTGACTGTGTGTGCGTGCGTGCGTGCATGATGTGCATCATGTAAGATGTATTTTTCTAGCCACTGCCGAGCTTGCTATAAACTTCTCTTTCTAACTGGCCTATCAGAGAGCAGGAGGAATGCACTGCAGGACTACCAGAGGGTCGACGGCGTACGACTGGTCGCCCTGTCCCCCCATGACCCCTCCCACCTGTCCCCTGGCCCCTCCCACCACCTGACCAAAAGCAGGAAGCTGAGCATGGCCAAGTGCGCCAAAGCCTGCAGCCGCAACAAGAGGCTCCCTTTTGTCTGCAGGTACGTCATGTGGAGTGGTCCTATATGTCTGCAGGTACGAGTGGTCCTATATGTCTGCAGGTACGAGTGGTCCTATATGTCTGCAGGTACGTCATGTGGAGTGGTCCTATATGTCTGCAGGTACGAGTGGTCCTATATGTCTGCAGGTACGAGTGGTCCTATATGTCTGCAGGTACGTCATGTGGAGTGGTCCTATATGTCTGCAGGTACGAGTGGTCCTATATGTCTGCAGGTACGTCATGTGGAGTGGTCCTATATGTCTGCAGGTACGAGTGGTCCTATATGTCTGCAGGTACGAGTGGTCCTATATGTCTGCAGGTACGAGTGGTCCTATATGTCTGCAGGTACGTCATGTGGAGTGGTCCTATATGCATACTGTGTACTGGTCCTATATGCATACTGTGTACTGGTCCTATATGCATACTGTGTACTGGTCCTATATGCATACTGTGTACTGTGTACTGGTCCTATATGCATACTGTGTACTGGTCCTATATGCATACTGTGTACTGTGTACTGGTCCTATATGCATACTGTGTACTGTGTACTGGTCCTATATGCATACTGTGTCAGGTACGTCATGTGGAGTGGTCCTATATGCATACTGTGTCTGCAGGTACGTCATGTGGTGTTGTCCTATATGCATACTGTGCGCCATCAGGTACGTCATGTGTACTGGTCCTATATGCATACTGGTACGTCATGTGTACTGGTCCTATATGCATACTGGTACGTCATGTGTACTGGTCCTATATGCATACTGGTACGTCATGTGTACTGGTCCTATATGCATACTGTGTCAGGTACGTCATGTGTACTGGTCCTATATGCATACTGTGTCTGCAGGTACGTCATGTGGAGTGGTCCTATATGCATACTGTGTCAGGTACGTCATGTGTACTGGTCCTATATGCATACTGTGTCTGCAGGTACGTCATGTGGAGTGGTCCTATATGCATACTGTGTCAGGTACGTCATGTGGAGTGGTCCTATATGCATACTGTGTCAGGTACGTCATGTGGAGTGGTCCTATATGCATACTGTGTCAGGTACGTCATGTGTACTGGTCCTATATGCATACTGTGTCAGGTACGTCATGTGGAGTGGTCCTATATGCATACTGTGTCAGCTACGTCATGTGTACTGGTCCTATATGCATACTGTGTCAGGTACGTCATGTGGAGTGGTCCTATATGCATACTGTGTCAGGTACGTCATGTGTACTGGTCCTATATGCATACTGGTACGTCATGTGTACTGGTCCTATATGCATACTGTGTCAGGTACGTCATGTGGAGTGGTCCTATATGCATACTGTGTCAGGTACGTCATGTGGAGTGGTCCTATATGCATACTGTGTCAAAAAAATAATAATCCGAAAGCCCACCATTCCGAAACCCCACCATTCTGAAACATCACCATTCCAAAAGCCCACCATTCTGAAACATCACCATTCCGAAATGTATTTTTCGGAATGGTGGTGCATGCTGTTTTGTCTCTTTTCCTTTCCTTTTCTGTTTGCATGTCTTTGCTATAGTTTTCAATCTGTTATTTACTGAATATGCAATCTTGAAATGCACTGTAAACCAAAAATCCAGTATATGATGAATGCAAAACACGCACATGCACACGCACACATGTCCCATTCTCGACCCAGTGTGTGGGTAACAGTGTATCTCTCTCTCACCCTCTCTCTCTCTCTCTCTCTCTCTCTCTCTCTCTCTCTCTCTCTCTCTCTCCAGAGCGTTCCTGTACGATCATAAAAGCAGAAAGTGCCACTGGATGTCCTTTGACAGGAGCTCACCTGGAACCCAGAGTCAGCAGGACTTCAACTACCAGCTGTATCAAAAGAAAGGTGCCCTATAGCGGTCTCCTCTACACTTAATTCTCCTACACTATCTTATAGCTGCAATTATAGTCTTGATTATTTTCTGCTGTTCAATTATTTCATCCCAAACGCCACAATTTCACAATATTTACATACCGTATGCATCTACAGTTCCAGAATACTGGAGAGAGAGAGAGAGAGAGAGAGAGAGAGAGAGAGAGATAAACACACACACAATGAGAAAGAAGGGTTGTCCACACACTGTATATCAGCTCCAAGGAAACATTTATTACTCAATAAAAGTTTCCTGTGAGCTGATATACAGTGTGCGGACAACCCTTTCTCATTGTACGTATTTTTTTGTGCAGCACCTGTAGTGTTCTGAGATGTGCGTGCTTCCTTTTTGATCCAAACACACACACGGACGCACGCACGCACGCACACTGTGCACGCGCGCACACAAGATATAATTCAATCTTTATTTCAGACTCAGGGTCCATAACACATACAAAATAACGATGATAACAATGATAATGATAAATGAAAACCATAAAGAATATGCTCACAGTCTGTCTCCAAGTCATAGAAGAGAAACGATTAGAACTCTTCACAGGGTTGGTTAAAATCATAATGACAGAGTTGTCCGACTCATGTAATGTAATGTTTACAGCACAGCCATAGATTACGGTCAATTTTGTGTCATTATCTAGTGTTTGTGTAAACTATGGAAATCCAGCCCTCGGCCCTAGATCTGTTGACAGGCTGTTCACAATGCAAAACATGCACGCTGTGCCGTGTGGCTGACTTCTTTCATTTCTTCACTTTGTTCCAAATATTTTGCTGAAGATTAGGAAAACAGACGTTGGATTCTGGCAAAGACAAAGTCCTTGTTAAGCTAAGATTCATACTGTATAAGTGAACATCTCCAACTCTCTGCTTTCTAAATCAGTTCAAACACAACAGTTGGCTGATCTCCCGTTCTCGAAATCTCACTTCTCTCTTCTCTCAGATAAATTCAGTGACAGATAGTAATTATAAATGGAAGTAACAATACACTACATTAGTGTTACATTAACACATTGAGTAATACTATCTTGTGAAACTATACAAAAAGATTGTTCATTTTGTCAGAGATAGTTTTACATAGGAGACGTTAGCTTTATACTTTTGAAAGTTGACAGCAGAATTTCAATGGTTTTGCATTCACTTAGTATAAAAACATTTGCGAAAGTATAGCAGAAATGTATTAAAATGTAATTGAATCAAAGTTAGTTGCTCTGTTTATATGAACAGTATTTCTATGTACCGAGGACATGTGCTGTAAACAGTGTAGGGGATAAACAGTGTACACACAATGATTTGTATTCCTTCAGGTGGTTGTATTCCATTTGACATTCTTCTCCTGTCACAGCAGCTCACAAATCTTACTGCTGTGTTTACTGTTTGCACATTGTTGCTCTCTCTCTCTCTTTCTCTCTCTCTCTCTCTCTCTCTCTCTCTCTCCCCCTACAGACTATGTGAGGGAGTGTATCGTAGGTACAGGTCAGAGCTACAGGGGCCGGAGAACAGCAACAGTGAGTGCGATCCTCTGCCAAGCCTGGGCCTCGACTATTCCTCATGAACACAAGTAAGACCCTTATGTCATTTTTACTGCCATCCCGTGCGAAGCACAACCTATACTCGAGGGCCCTATCGCGCACGCCCCTTACTACCCCTCATGCCTAAACCTTAACTTTTAGGCACGTTTTGCTATGTTGAAAAACATAAAAAAATAGTTCAAATGGAAGATCTACACACTTGCAATGTGTCAATGTAGCTGGGCTATTTTCACTATTTAGAAAATATAGTAGTGTATATATGCCCCCCAAAAAAGTTTCGGCATAAGGGGTAAGGCATATATTGTACATCTCTCCTAATATAAGAAGAGGTATCCAAAACGTGCATGTGGACACAATTGTTTCCCTTATTATTCCCTTATATTTTAAAACGTGTGGAATTACTGTATGGGATGTATGAGACATTACTAACCTCTCCAAGTCCCTGGGAACGATGTGAAAGCTGTTGTGTTGAGTTTGACTCATTGTCCTGCAGCAAACCTCCTCAGCTGCAGAATAATTTTAACACTGTTAGCGCAGTCATGTTCATTGATGGTTACTGTAAGCACAGGTCAATGTGTTAGCAATGCAATTAGCAAGTAGCTATTACTACTATAGTCAGCGCATGTGCACGCACATGTGTGCACACTTGCGCGTGTGTGTGTGTGTGTGTGTGCGCGCGCATGTGTGAGTGATATATTAGGGCCTGATTAGACTCCCGGGAGCAGTCATTCATCAGAAACGATATGCTCTGACCTCATTGTAACGCTTAACAGAGTCACAGATCATTTCCTGCTGCGGCCTTAC
The DNA here is from genome assembly GCF_964188405.1 of Protomyctophum parallelum. Lineage (NCBI taxonomy): Eukaryota > Metazoa > Chordata > Actinopteri > Myctophiformes > Myctophidae > Protomyctophum > Protomyctophum parallelum. The sequence continues at coordinate 16,433,735 of NC_139700.1, read as the reverse complement.
TGTTTATCTAGGTGTAGGAAATGTTTGCGTGCATGTGTGTGTGTGTGTGTGTGTGTGTGTGTGTGTGTGTGTGTGTGTGTGTGTGTGTAGGATTAGAATCATGTCTAATGCACAATTTAGCTTAAGCACTGAACATGTTCCCCGATCAAATTCCCTGATAACTTGCCAAAACGCATCCATATACTTAATACCTTTAGAATCTATTTAGAGAAGGAGAAAGAGGTCACAGAAACTAAGAGGATTTAAGATGAATCTGAAGGTAAACAGCAATGTATTAGTAGGATAAAGGATCCTGTCTGGTCCATTTTAGCGGGTTGAGTGAGTCCCTTTGCTGTGTGTCTTTTCCCCCATCTCTCTCCCCGTTTCCTGTCAAGCTACTGTATATCTATCAAAAAAGCCCCAAAAATGTCTTTGAGATCATGGATTGTGCCTGGCCGCACAATAGCTTCTTGAGCCACTGTGGTAATACAGAGACTGTCAACTGTTTTGTCCTGGGACCTGAAACACGTGTCAGGAACCTGTATAAGTGTACATGAACCACCTAAACACTCTAAACTGGCCGTATGTTGGCTCTGTATAGTTGGAACCCGTTTTCTTTTCCGGTCTACACCAATTATTTTCGACACAAATAGCCGCAACACACAGAGCCGCAACACACAGAGCACACGAGAGCACGAGACGCGCTGGGATCGGTTATTTTCGGCGAATGTTCCCGCCGGAATGTGGATGCTGGGGTTCAAGTAGTTAATGGGTACAATGTTCAGCTGTTCAAAGTTGTTCTTTGTGCGTGACCCTGGAAAGATAATCTGTCACCCACGTTTACTTCCTGACCCACAGGTTGATGTCCTGGAGGGAATGCAGCCCTTAAAGGCCCCCTGCAGTTATTCTGTGTTTTTCAGCTATTTCATGTTCAGTCAGAAACACTCACGTCAAAGTAGATTAACCATTTATTGCAACAAATGGAATACAGTTAAACTTGCCGTTAAAGTCTCTGCTCTTGCAAAAACCTATAGGGATACAATAGCAATACATAAGCAATACATTGACATATTTAGCTTGAATCAGCAGACAAAATCACAAGTATTTGAGCCTATATGCCAGACTCTGATCAAAAGGTGGAGGCTGGGGTGGAGGAGGCAGTTGAGCATCAGCGGATGCCAAGGAGGCAGCAAGACAAGCAGAGCACTAGTGAATGCAGAGTCATATTTTATAGGAACCTCTCTGTTAAGATTGGAGTATGATTGGCAAAATGAAAATGTATTTTGTTACAAAATACAAATACTGGGTCAAAAAAATGTATCTAAATACAAAATACAAATACTGGTCTGAGAAATGTATTTGAGATACAAATACGTATTTTGTATTTTGAAAATACATGAAAATACATTTTCATGAACATGTGTATAATGAGTAGTAAATTCATAATTGATTCCCAAATATTAAATTAATGACCTGTCAGAATGTCTAATACATTGAAGATTATTAAGAATGATAGATATAAAATACATTTAATTTCTTCCATCCCAGCGAAATACAAATTACAAAATACAAAAAAGTATTTCAAATACGTATTTCAAATACGTATTTCAAATACATGTATTTCAAATACTGCCCATCTTTGATTATGAAAGTGTGACGTAATGAAGCTTGGCGTAATGAAGCTTGGCTGATTGATAAAATCAGCTGACCGATTTTAGCAGTAGCTATAGGTGCAAGTGTAGCGCAGTGGCTCACAACTTCAGCCTGATGGCCTAAAAGTCTAATATCTCGCCCAAGTATTAGGGATATCCCTTTGGATTAGTGGTTAAGATGTTGGCGTTCCCATGCGGGAGACCCGGGTTCGATTCCCGCGTGTTACACAAGACTCCTGTGTCCACTGGCCAGGCATCAACTATGCTTATTTTTTCCAGTGCTCACCTGTAGTGCTATAAGTATACATTGATTCCAGAGGCACCATGGACCATTTTTGACACGTACATATAAGTGTGTTAAGCTTGTCTTGAAACGACATTTGGCTAAAAGTGACTTATGATAATGCTGATCCCATCGCACTGTGGCGTGATAATTGGTTGCAAAATAGACTTTACCATTTTGGATTTGATTTGAATAGTGAAGTTGGGGGAGATTTAATCTTCCACCTCCAAACTTTGCTCTAACTCAAACTTTGCATCTCATTATCAAAGCAGCGTGACTCGACTCCTTCCTCAGGTATTAGGATTTCATTGAAGTAGATGAAAAAGCCACACACACACACACACACACACACACACACACACACACACACACACACACACACACACACACACACACACACACACACACACACACACACACACACACACACACACACCTCATCTTACACCTCGACAGAACCCATCTCCCCCACTATCTCTTCCTGTGCGCCCCTTTTTTCACAGACTTTTTGAAGGCTTTGTAGTGCGTGGTCCCTCCGTCCCTGTGAATCAAAGAGAGCAGTGCCTGTTTGTACCTTCAGTGAACCTGCGTTATCGCAGTGCTGTGAGCATGTCTTTGCAGGGCAGCTAATTAAAGCCAGGCTCTTTGTATGCGTTATCGGTCAGCTCACCATGGGAAATACAGAGACTTATACTGCAGGTATACACAGGGACACGGGCATTCAAGCACACGCACGCACACACACACCAACACACACACAGACAGACAGACAGACAAACACAGACCTGGCTCAGCTGACAGACATATTTCTGGTCCTGTCAGAATCCAGCACAAATAGCAAAACCGGCCACATGTACAGTACGTCTGACGTAGAGGAGATATGAGTCACACAAGAGATTTATCGCTGTGTTTACGAGTCTATTCAGCTCTGCAGCGTCCCAGGAAAACTAAGGAATTGGCTGTGCATGTTTTGGACTGACTTACTTGAAATACTTTCAAATAGTTTCAAAATCGTCCTAAACTCCCAGGCCCATGTTGTGGTTTCTTTCTTCTGGTCATGCACAAAGGCAGCAACAGCTCTGTTCACATTATAGATGGGTGCTGCTGGGTTTTTGCCGCTTTTTTGATCAACAAAACCTGTGTCCTTGGGAAGCTGCTGGTTTGGAATCTGGACAGCAGAGTTGCTGCTGGCTAGGCGGTCTGTCAGCCGTCATTTTATTTTGTCTGTTTAGCTTAACTATATACCGCTCTCTCTGTGTGTGCTTTGTGCAGGTTCATGTCTAAGAAGTACAGGAAGAAGGACCTGAGGGAGAATTACTGCCGCAATCCAGACAACTCCACGGCAGGACCCTGGTGCTTCACCACGGACCCTCAGCCACACCTCAGACACCAGGCGTGTGGCGTACCGCAGTGTTCCGAGGGTGAGCCGCACGCACGCATGCACACACACACACACACAGTATATCTCTGCTGTCGGGAAGAAACCATGACTTAACTCCAAAATGTAAAATTTTCAGGAAATGAAGAACACCCTATATTTTGAAAACAAAGCAATACTGCCTCATCAAAGTTGGTGGTGTGTTTTGTACCAAGCATTCTTTCTACTTTCTTTGGTTCAATATTTTCAAAACAACACACAGATATAAAGGGTGTTCAATAGCACAGAGTATGCAAAAAAATATCTAAAACCTCAAAAATGGACTTAGGTGGTTTCGTCCCGACAGTAATGATATACATATCAGCACGCTAATGCACACATGCTTTCTCTATACTGTAGTGTGCTGTATGTGTGGGAGGCTGCTGGGAGCAGTGCAGATACTCATCTTGAAATAGTGCCCATACCACTTTGCAAATCGCTTCACCAATTGAGACTCGATAGCCTGGAATGAGCCGCTGCAAATTAGGCAATCACACAGCGCCTTACGGAGACCTCTTTAAGTGATGTTGGCTGTGCTCTGTGCTTGTGTGCGTACGTGTGTGTGTCCATGCGTGCGTGCGTGCGTGCGCATGCATGTGTGTGTGTGTGTGTGTGTGTGTGTGGCGGCCAAGGCCAGCTGCAGCAGCTTCCAGGTGTGTGTTTCAGTTTATGTTGTCCCCTCCCCTTCCATCATTCCCAGCTTTCTCTACATGAACGGTTTTCAACCCAAATAAGTCGGCGTTAGTTAGCATGCACATATTAGTTCACTTAGAAACCCTTCTCTCTCAGCTCTCCCAATGGGCACGCACGCACGAACACATGCACACAAAAAGGGTCGTCTACCAAAGGTCTATAACCACTTTGGAAGAGAGCTCTCGTTTCCCACCACCCGAGGCTCAGGGCCTCACGTTATATCACACAACATTACTGTCAGCAGGCCGGCCGGCTCCCTGAAGAGGCTGGATGACGGCGACTGGCGTTATCTAATCAGGGATGATTCAAGCTGTCAGAGGACGGCTCACCTCGGCAGATATGACGCCGTATCATGTTCACGATAAAAGCTAGTATAGAGGTTTGATAACACAGGATGGGAACCGCCGTCTTTCTCCAAGCTGAGCTCCTGCCGATATTTTCTCTCTTATTTTTTCTCTCGACAATTTGGTGCATTCGTAAAACGAGTGCCAGGAAATTAACTGGATTTAATGAGAAACATACATACAGGAACGTAAACACACACATGCACAGGGCAGCGGAGCGTGCGCATAGACGCCCCCAAACGGCAGAGTCATAAACATCTGTTTCCAATTTAGATGCTCTCTCCGCTATTTACCAGAGACGGCGTGCTACACGCCATAATAACACACAACCAATGTCACCGTCGGGACATCAAAGAGAGCCGTATATCTGCATCGGACAAAGGCCACTTGACATGTTAGCATAAACATGTTGTTAAATGTGCAGAAGTTTGCTTGCGTGTATTTGTATGTTTGTGTTGTGTGTGTCCACGGTGTGCTTATGCATGTCTGTTGTTTGTGTGTCTACGTGTCAGAGTGTGTCTATGTTTACAGTGTGTGTGTGGTATTTCTGTGTTTTTGTGTGTATGAATGTGTGTGTACGGTACTATAATCAGTATAATGTCTCTTGTGTGTGTGTGTGTGTGTGTGTGTGTGTGTGTGTGTGTGCGCGTGTGCGTGTGCGTGTGTGTGTGTGTGCGTAACAGTGGAGTGTGTGAGCTGTAACGGGGTAGACTACAGAGGACCACTGGACCACACAGAGAGTGGAAAGGAATGCCAGCGCTGGGACCTGGAGGAACCACACAAACACCTGTACCACCCCAAGAGGTAGCACGCACGCACACACACACACACACACACACACACACACACACACACACACACACACACACACACACACACACACACACACACACACACACACACACACACACACCCCACAAGCATACTTGCACACATGCCCACTCCATCACTTGTAATAAGCCCACACAGGCTTACTGTGATACTGTATGTAATGTGATGCATTCTAATGAGAATACCGTATAACGATCAATTCCTAGCTTCATTCTCCTACGGCCGTATGAGGTGGTAAATCTTCTTTTTGTATATTTGTGGTGAGTTCACGTTACTCCTTCAAGTGGTGGGGGTGATTTGGACCGGGTCGGCGTGCCTTGCCCCTGCATGAGGACTTCCATTCAGAATGCAGTGTGTAATGTGTGTGTTTTAGTAGCTGCGCCACTCGAGAAGAATGCTTCTTTTTTGGCTTAATGACACTAAATAGCTCTGAGCTCTCAGTCAATGGGAAATCAGTGCTGTATTTTCACCCCTACAGTGAGATAAGTGGGTGCTGCTTCCCACTCTGCAGTACTGATTCTCCTAGACCTATCAGCAGCATTTGACACAGTGAACCACCAGCTGCTCCTAGAAACCCTAGCGGAGCTAGGCATCGGTGGAACGGCACTAAAGTGGTTCTCCTCCTACCTCACCGATCGGACCTACCAGGTTTCCTGGAAAGGTCTGCTATCATCCCCCCGAACCCTCCAAACTGGGGTCCCACAGGGATCTGTACTTGGTCCCCTCCTTTTCTCACTGTACACTAAATCCCTTGGCACTATCATCTCTGCTCACAATATATCCTATCACTGCTACGCCGATGACACACAACTGTTCCTATCCTTCCCCCCCTCTGCCACTCAGGTGGAAGAGCGCATCACTGCATGCCTGGCTGACATATCACAGTGGATGTCCTCCAACCACCTCAAGCTGAACCCAGACAAGACTGAGCTTCTCTTCTTCCCAGCTAAGTCCTGCCCTATGCAGGAGCTAACTATTTCCGTAGACAACGCCCTGGTAACGTCTGTCCCAACAGCCAGGAATCTTGGTGTTGTCCTGGACAGTCAGCTCTCGTTCAAAGCTCACATCACAGCTGTCACTCGATCATGTAGGTTCACACTCTATAACATACGACGAATTAGACCGTTCCTCACCCAGGAATCAGCCCAGCTCCTAATCCAGACAACAGTCTTGTCAAAACTCGACTATTGTAACTCCCTCCTTACTGGCCTACCAGCATGTGCACTTAAGCCTCTCCAGCTGATCCAAAATGCAGCAGCTCGCTTGGTCTTCAACCAGCCAAAATTCTCACATGTCTCCCCCCTGCTCCGCTCCCTCCACTGGCTCCCGGTCGCTGCCCGCACAGAATACAAAACTCTGATGCTGGCATTCAAAGCAACCAAAGGTATGGCTCCCCCATATCTTACAAGTATGATTGAACCCTACAAACCCTCCCGCGCACTCAGATCAGCCAACGCAGGGAAACTGGAAGTACCCTCACTAAAAACGCCGGGACAACGCTCCACACGTCCCAAACTCTTCTCCCTTCTGGCTCCAAAACTGTGGAATGCACTTCCCATTGCAGTCAGAACTGCAGCATCACTCCCAATCTTCCGCCGTAGCCTGAAAACCCACCTTTTCAGACTCCATCATGGCCCATAGCACTTACCCTAACCCCTTAGATAGAATTTCTGTTGGCTTAGATAGCATTTGACTTAGACTTATAGCATGTTATGTAGACAGCACTATAATTGTATTGTATATAGTCATAGCACGCCATAGTACATATGTATAGCATAGTAGTGAATATGTATAGTTTATTATGTATAGTGTATGTATAGTTTCATCATATAGATATTCCACTGTTACCTTCTTAGCTTACGCATGTTTCATGATAAATGCTTTTATGTGATGTATTCCCATGCTTTTGTTCTTGCCTAAATGTAAGTCGCTCTGGATTAAGAGCGTCTGCTAAATGCCTAAATTGTAAATTGTAAATTTAATCACAGCCATCTATCTATAAATTCAGTCTCTGTACGTATATGTACGCACGTGTGTACGTCTGTAATTCACATAACTCCAGAACACGACATCAAATTCGACACACGCGTTCCACACCACCACAGTGCAGTGCAGTGCCCGGTGTCGAGTCCGTCAGATAGCCGGTTGTCCAGAATCAGCACAAATGCCTCTGCCCGGGGTCTGGACCTGATCACCCCTATATCTCCATATATGGAGCTGGCCTGTTCTGACATCACAACACTTCATATTTGGGCATGCCCGACACAGAACTCCATATATAGGAATAAAGGGACACAGAGAGACGTCATATACAGAAATCTCCATATATGGGCATAAAAGCGACACAGACAGATGGGTGGAACGGGTAGGGCATCCATCGTTACCGACTCTACAGCCGGGCACCGGTCTAGTATTATTAATTTACTGTATTAGAAAGCCATTCGTGATTTTTGAGGGGCGCTAGCCCCTCCTATATACAGGTTTAATGTTTTTTTTTTAGTTCAATGTTTGTTTTTAAAACGCACCTTGACAATGCAGGGAAAATGTACGTCATACTATCACGCTTGTGTCAGGATGTGGGTGTTCACTTCATGGATGTTTGAAAGAATGCATGTGTTTGCAAGTGTGTGTGTGTGTGTGTGTGCGTGCGTGCGTGCGTGTGTGCGTGTGTGTGTGTGTGCCTGAGTGTGCATGTGTGCCTGAGTGTCTGTCTCTATCTAAATGTAAATGATGTCTGTCTGTCATCTTGTCTGTCCAGTCCGGCAGGTGGTATGGATTAGTGCTGACTCGTTAACACGTCCTTAATCATCCCAGTATTTGTGTAAATGAGGTCCCAGGCTCCCCGTTAGACTAATGTAATGAAAGGGGGTCCTCCTCCACAGAGAGCCTGCAGCCTGCCGGCCAGAAGGGATGACGGCCTGGGGAGAGACTTAGGACACCTGTAATGGCACAGCCTATCGTCTTCTCAGCTCCCCAGAGCACCCTGTAGACTTGCAGATGTAGTGAAAGTGGAATTTCGATTTGTAATTCACACGACGCCGCATGCAACGAGTTGAATTATCGCCCCGCCGTTGCTCCGCTGCTGCTGACGGGGAGTTATTCGGGAAATTAAATTTGTTATGTTCTTTTTAAAGCTGTCGACTGACTCTGGGAAATATTTAGTGGGGCCAGTGTGGAACATATTCAAGAAATAACCGGATTGATTCTGTGCTGAAAGTTATTGAAGACTTCTATTGATCTGTTACTCTGAGGTGGAGTGATTTGGCAGATAAGAACCAGACTTAACCCTGTCTCATCATAGGAACATTCTGAGCGTTCGTCTCAATCTAAGTAAGTAAGTAAGCCTTGTCGAGCCATGATGCCCATAGGCAGGAGCCTATCTCCTGTTTTTGTATAGCATGAGGCAGCTTGATTGTGGTGCTTGAAGTGCACACCCCGGACATGCTCTAGAAGTACACCCCCTGGACATGATGTACAAGTACACCCCCTGGACATGATGTACAAGTACACCCCCTGGTTAGAATCTGGGAATGTAAAAACGTATCCATAATTATGAACTTATTCTGTATTTGTCAGGTACCCTGACAAAGGTCTGGACGATAACTACTGTAGGAACCCTGATGGACGACCCAGGCCCTGGTGCTACACCACCGACCCACACACACCCTGGGAGTACTGCAACATTAAAGTCTGTGGTAAGTGTGTGTGTGTGTGTGTGTGTGTGTGTGTGTGTGTGTGTGTGTGTGTGTGTGTGTGTGTGTGTGTGTGTGTGTGTGTGTGTGTGTGTGTGTGTGTGCCTGCGTGCGTGCATGTGCGCGCGCGTGTGTGTGTGTGTGTGTGTGTGTGTGTGTGCATGTGCATGTGCGTGCGCATTAGTACGGCTTGCCTGATTAGTACGTGATATTGCACACCTGCATGGAACATCATCACACACAGATGTATTCAGAATCAGGTGATCGCAGTGATCCATCATAGAACAGAAATATCTGACTGACCGACTCATCTGACCGGATACATCATCAGTCATGTACAACAAACACAACAATTCAAAACAAACAAAAGTAGCTGGGCCGAGCCCATATTCACCATACTGCAAGTTGGTAAATGGTGCATTTATATAGCGCCTTTATCCAAGGCATAGATTGTGCATTGTGACATAGATTGTGCATTACATTCACCCATTCACACACACATTCATACACCGATGGCAGCAGAAACCATGCAAGGCACCAACCAGCACATCAGGAGAAATTAGGGGTTCGGTGTCTTGCTCAAGGACACTTCGACACTAACTCTGGGGGAGCTCGGGTTCGAACTGGCAACCTTGCAGATACCATCCAGCCACTCTACCCCTGAGCAACCACCACCCCTATAATGCCCAATCCTAAATCTATCCCTAAAACCCAACTCTAAAAAGCATTGCTTTAAAATTACCATTGTTCTTGTGAGGACCAGGAATCAGAATGATGTCACAAAGTTGATTTGTAAAATTCTATTAAAATTAGTTTCTCAGAAGTATAGCAAAGCATGCACACGCACACAGATGCACACGCACGCACGCACGCACGCACGCACGCACGCACTGGTTGTGTCTCCCCTAATAGGCAGAAGGTTTATTTTCCTTCTGCACTATGAGCTTGGGTGTTTATTGTTCTACGCTGCTCCATACGTGCGGTGTACATTCTGCCGAGGGCTCAGTTACTGCTGTGTATAAACGTTCTGCTATACGCGCTAGACACAACACCGGGGTCACGCACACGCGCTACAAGCAGATCACTTACACCGCTCTTCACACCCACGACTAGAGAGAATGTCGCAGTGTGTCATGTAAGCCATGTGTAAGACAAGTGGAGCGTGTGTGTGTGTGCTTGTGTGTGTGCATGTGACCGTGCATGAATGTCTCTACTCTCTACAGCGTATTTTCTTTGCTCCGCCCCTCTGCCGGGCCAACATGGCCACTGTGCTCATAGATCTGTGTGCACGCTTGTTCACCTTAAGGCATCCTGCATCCTTATAGACTCACTAAATAGAGAAAGGATGCAATCATGTCACCCTCCGGGGCTCCTGGGTTGCAATACTGTACTCAGTACTGTACTCTAATGTCGTTGAAGTAGGACTCATGAAATGTGACTCTTTTTTGATACTGAGACAGTCATGGCGGCAACACTAACTGTTCAGGAGACTGTTTTTATCCAAAATGAGTTGATTGCACAGGCAGACTCTTCACATACTAGAGCATGTCTGAAATAAATGTCAGAGCTGAAATTGGCATGTAAATATGAAATAAATGCTTAAACATGTAGCTACTGTATGTGTAATGTTAGAGTCCACAGAAGTGAACCTTTCAAGCCTGTTTTCTCAACACTGCAATAAATTACTCGATAAGCCATATCTCCAAAACTGCTGGGTCAAACTGAACAAACAACATGTCAATTTAAAGCTATGATTCCCTGCTTTCAGAACAAAATCAATGACTTATATCCTCAGTCAGAAATGGTCACAAATGTCCCTGGGACCCATCTAAAATACCTCCCCTAGGTCCCGGGACCCATTACATTGAAAACCTATTTACATCACTGTAAAGGGTAGCAGGGCTGCCCTCGTCGACCCTATGATGTGGAAGAGTTATTGAGGTGAAACAGCTACTGCGGTTTCCAGGAACATGGACCGGGGAAAATGCCAGTGTTGTTGTTGGGCTCAGATCCCCCTTCTCTGCAGGGTCTGGTAGTGGCCCATGCCTGTTACAGTCATCAGCAGCAGTCCTGGCACCGAATTTATTAGATGGCATTCCTCCATATATGTTGGAGCTATAGTGATTCACTCATCCCGTGCTCTGCTTCCCTTCTCTACCACTCGCCAGTCTCTCCACCCGTCCCATTCCATGTCTTTCAGTCCCTCTCTCCCTGTATCCCAGTGTCTATCTATCTGTCTTTGTCAAATGCATCTCTGTCTCTTGTTGGCCCATCTGTGGCTTCCTCTATCTGCATGACCACCCCCCCCCCCTCCCCCTCCCCCTCCCCTCTCTCTCTCTCTCTCTCTCTCTCTTGCTCGGTCTTTCAGCCTCTCTCTGTTCTGATACGGGCGCCTGCCTGCTGGTAACGGACCAAGTTTACGACCCAGTTGGTCTTAATCAAAACAAGGCGGAGAGAGACGCAGAGACAAAGTGTTTCTTTGTCGAGGCCCTGCCACTTTGTTTACCGCCATAACCAGCTCACGTCTATTTTTAGATGCAGCGTACAGGCCGGAGAAGAAAAAAAGAATGGCCTGGTTTAGGGGCCATAACATCTAGGAACTTCACACATTATCATGCACAGGCCATGCGTAACATTCATGAACTCGCGGTCAATGAACTCTCACATGTTGCCGCTTTGGAGAATACAGCAGCTCGGACCCTGCAGAGTCTTACATGCAGAGATTATAGAAGTAGAGCAGATATGGTTTCCGGGCACTCAAAGTTAAAAAGATGAAAGCCTTTAATGTTGGTGTGTAGGTGTGATCTGCAGCCTACCAAGCTGTAGATTCTGAACATGTATTTCTTGTATTGGAGATGTATTTGTTTCCCTGGCACAAAAGGGGGAAATAAAAACAACAAAAACAAAACAAACATATATCGGTTTCAGTGTCGGCTATCGGCTAAATTGTAATTATAATATTATAATATAATATATATTTTATATCGGCCAAGAATTTCCATAGTTTTCAGGCATGACTGGAGTGGAATCCAGTTATAGAGCTTCTGAACCCCTAGAGGGAGCTGTCATATTAATAGCTTTCATAATAAAACCGCTACTTCACTCTGGCATGTGGTTCAGAGTGGTTTTGAAATAATCTTAAAATGAACTATGAACTGTAAGTTGTGGTTTTTGGCTAATGCCCCATGCATCATGCTCTCTCTTTCATCGACAGACACACCTGTGAAAAGCAATGTGATTGAGACGACCGAGTGCTTCCATGGCAGAGGAGAGGGCTACAGGGGAACTGTTGATGTAACACCCACTGGACTCACCTGCCAGCGCTGGGACTCCCAGTCTCCCCACAACCACACCTTCACGTCCAAGAGCTATCACTGCAAGTAAGTCGCATGCAAGCACACACGCATGCTAGGGTTAGTGATATTTTTTATCAAAACCCAAACGTTTTCTTGTATTGCTATAGACTATAGAGTGTTTGTTCATATATCAGTTCAGTGTTTGTTCACTATATATATATATATAATTGCTGTTAACCGAAATAGCACCATTTTAGTGACATCATAACCCTAACCCCTTCCACATTATCATACAACAGCAGCTGTGGGCGAGGCTTAAGTTCAGGTGGGCTATGGTGACAAGTGACAACCAGGCATACTTAATGAACTGGTGGGTGTGGCCACATACAAACATAATTTTAACACTTTCTGTACACTTTTTTGGAAGAACTCTTCCTCCTAGTATAATCTGATGATCATGTTTTAGGGGGCAAATCACGACACCCCATCTTTAACACAGCCTTAAACACAGCCGCTTACATTTCATTATTGCAGGAAAATGCTTTTCAATGGCTTGGAAAACCATTTTCCAGCAATAATGAATATTCATGCAGGATTCCAGGATTTTGCTTCTATTTCTGTCAATGTGGAAACACAGACGCACGCACAGAGGCCACACAGTATAACTATGTCTGTGTGTTCCGCAGAGACCTGAAAGAGAACTATTGTCGGAACCCAGATGGAGAGGATTACCCATGGTGCTTCACCACTGACCCCAGAGTTCGCATGATGTTCTGCACCAACATCCCTCAGTGTGGAGTCCAGAGCACGCAGGCTGACGATGGTGAGAGAAACGGCTGCGCTCATTTGAACAAAGTGTTCCTTTAAATCAGGGGTGCCCAGGTAGATTGTGATCTAGGAATAGATCACACAGGCTGTGCAAGTAGAACACATGACATGCCCCTAAACGTATCATTTATATGAATCAAAAACTATATTTTTGGCATCTGCCACTTGAATTAAGGTGACTTCACTTGATTGACATAAAATGACCCAAAATGCAATAGGCCTACTTTGTTTTCAAGAGTGTTTTGCACCATCACCTTTATTACAAAGTTTTATACAATAAAAAGCCCTACTAATTCTATTTATCCCCTATATTTTCCATTCAAAGTGCGTTTGTCTAATATGTAACTATTTTCAGCATGTAAACAAACACACACAATGTAATTTACAACTAAACGTTGCTCTCAACAATGATTTTGAAAACATTTGAAGCGAGAAATAGACGATGCAGTACCCGAAAATGTATTCCATTTGATCAACACTCACTTCCTTGTTTTCCGAGGCGACTCGTTGCGCTCTGCGTGGGCCAACTTTGAATAGTTTCATTACCGTAAGGAAGGAAATACTTTATTCAATTTATTAATTAATGTATGAAGTGGGATAATGTAAGCTAGCTGGTCATTGTTAATATTTAAATCTATACATTATGCCTTACATAACATTCAAAGCGGGTGTTCTGAACAACAACAACAAGATAGTACATTCATCTCATCTCCTCATTGTGATTCTAGCGCTCATACTATTAGAGCGTGGGAGAGGTGGTGTAGTCATTGTAAATCTCTGCTGCATATACTGTAGTCTCTGCTCTATACTGCCTGCTTGCCAATCTGCCACTCCTCTTTAGTCCCAAAAGAGGAATTGTTGTTTTGGGGGGAATCCAGATTGATTCTCTTTTCATCAGTCCAAAATTATGTATGTATATATAGCCTGTGAACAAGTTGGATAAAACTGAGAAATGTTGGCCCCACTGAAAAATAAAATTGTCAAAGTGCAAAGGCAGGAGCTTTAGGACCCAATAGTAGACAGATAGGCACAGGCAGATGAGCTTCAATGCAATTTTTTTTTTTAAACCTTGCCACAAGGAACTTGAAGTACATACAGTACATCACTAGGAGTTAAATCATGGATACACGAGGAGAACACTACTGACACTGACACTGAACAAACAGGGGAGTATGAATAGACACAGACTAACTAGGCACAGGTGAAACAAAACTCAAAATCAAGACAGGGATTGGCTGGGGGACTAAGAGGACACAGGTGTAAAACAAAGACTAATCACAATACAGGTTAGACAAAGCAGGTACAGAACTACAGGGGCAGACAGGAAGGCACAAAACAATACTACAAAATAAAAGGTACACAAGTTAAAGGTGAAACTCAAACTGTAACTAAGACACAGGGAAAACACAATACTTCAAAATCACAGGAACACAACAGAAAGGTAAAACAATAACAAAAACCAAGTACAGGGTACACAAGAAAACAACACGTCACGGACCGTGACAAAAATAAAATAAAACTAAGAAAACACTCCGGAAAGAATTGACTCAGCCAGTATACAGTACAGTACTGGTGATGGAGGGGTCATCAACATGGCTACACTGTACTGTATTTCTTGTACCCTGCGGTTCACTCACATCGGTCCCTGCAGTGCAGATCTGACCAACCGTTAACCGAGTCACCAATCATATTGGTCTGAGATGATGTTTCCCCTCCTTCCCTATGGGGAACCCACTGAACCCACTGGACTGTGGGAATAACTGACCACCCCACACATCACACAAACCATCTCTGACAGCTGATGATAGCTCCACTGTTGGACTTGGACGAAGTGAGGACAGGACAGAGGATGCGCCCAGAGGCCCATTAGCGCCGGCCGGGCGGACATCTTCCCGGGGCAGGAAGATCGAGACATGGACGTGAAAGAGACTTTGCATCCACATATAAGCTCAACATACAGAATTAAATTAAATCTCTCCAGGGGGTCCCGGCGACATTTATCTGAGCCTGTGTGGGCTTGCCGTGGGATTGCGAGCTCATGCTCGGAGGTTGTGTTGTGGTCTATACTCCCGAGGGTTGAGCAGCACGTTTCCCACAGGCAGATGAGAAGCAGAGTGATGGACATTTCAGAGACCATATACTGTATTTATGGAGCGTTGCTGTGGGCTTGTATGGGCTCCCAGCGAAGCAAGCTAGAGATAATGACAGCCACGGCGGTTTGGGCTCTAGGAATTTCTTTAGTTTTCTTTGCCTATTATTCACTTTGGTTTTACAGTAAAACAAATACTGTGTATAGTCCACACAGACGTATTGTTGTGGTGTGTTGCCTGTTTGTGCATGATGGGTTGAGTAACGACTATTATGCCGTGCACAGCATGATGTGTGTACAGTAACTCTGATGTGTTTCTGCAGGGATGTGTGTACAGTACAGTGACTGTGTTGTTATTGTTTGCACCAGAATGCTACGAGGGCTTTGGAGAGAATTATAGAGGGAAGCAAGCTAGGACACGGTCCAACCTGCCCTGCACACCTTGGAGGGACCACAGCAACAGGTAAGCTAAGGCTACGTAATTGACTCCTGTGTACACCTCTCCATACATTTGTTTTCCACATACATAAATATTATACAACATAATATGAATGCATTTTGTACAGTGTATGTTCATATTCTGTTCATATCCAACCATATTCATACTGTAGCATACATATAGTGTAAAATTGTACATTCACTGCCCTGCACATATTTCCCAGACATACAGTATATATATATATATATATATATATATATATATGCATTTTACCCATTGTTATAAATAAAGTCAGAATGCTTTTCTTTCAAACATTTTGCGGATATAATGTCTCATTTATATACGTATAGTTGTGCACCAAACTAGCCGATCGACTATCTAGATCGGCTATATACAAATAAACAAACCCACAAGACAAACACAACCCCTCCCACCCAACCCCTCCCCCAAAAAGAGTATACAAGAAGGTACAATGAAGAAGGCAAAGAGATGGGGGGGGAAAAAAGACCAAAACGTGTCTTATTGGAGGTCCAATAACTCTTGCCAATATACTAAGCAGAAGTGACTGCAGGTGTCCCCCCCCCCCCCATAGAACCATGTGTTTGAACCTGAGAGGTGAGGCGCTGCAGTCCGGTGGCGTATAGGCATGCAGTAGGCAACCCGTAATTGACCTCTAGTTAAGTTATATTGTTGCTATAATGGAGGTTTCGGCATGCAGGGCCCTGGTGTTTCTCAGAGGAGAGAGAGAGAGAGAGAGAGAGAGAGAGAGAGAGAGAGAGAGGGGAAAGTCCTGAGGGTGCCGTGATGATGACTCCTCGCCTAGCTCTCTCCTCGCTGCCCTAATGGCCCCGGCCGGCACGGCCCGGCCGAGCTCGCGTTTTCTCTGGAGGATGACCTAACTCGACAGGAATGACGGCCCAGTGATAACTCGGCCAAGGGAGAACATACACTTCACGCCTCACCTCTGACCTCCCCCTCCCGCCATCCACACACCCCCACCCATCCCCCCCCCCCCGCCGCCCGCCGCCCGCCTCCCTCCTCCGAACACTTCAAAGCCAATCAGCTCCGCCGCCTGGCTCCCCGCCCAAGGAGGTCAAGAGATCAGGGCGAGGGAGTCACAGGAGGGGTTGTTTATGGTAGCTGCTAGAGACACAACAGACACTAAAGTGCACAAACATGTGGAAATGTCATGCAGCAACCAATGATGTGCACGTTCAGTGTCCGGCAATCTCTCTCCTCCCTCTCCCTCTCTCTCTCTCTCTCCGTTTCTCTCTCTCGTCCTTCCTTGAGAATTCCTTCCCCATGTTATCGCCCCAGAAATCCAGTTTGTGGTTTTTCCAAAAAGTTGCTCTCGATCCTCCCCCATGTGT
Organism: Protomyctophum parallelum; assembly: GCF_964188405.1. Classification (NCBI taxonomy): domain Eukaryota; kingdom Metazoa; phylum Chordata; class Actinopteri; order Myctophiformes; family Myctophidae; genus Protomyctophum; species Protomyctophum parallelum. The sequence goes on along the minus strand of NC_139700.1, from coordinate 16,416,822 downwards.
GGGATACATCTGCATGTAAATGCATTGAATGTGCGTGCGTGCGTGCGTGCGTGCGTAGGTCAGTGAGTAATTCCCCCTGTAGAGGAATCACCACCCCCACCCCCGGCCCAGGGGGGAGGGAGAAGACACAGCTGTATATGCTCTCCTCTGGAGGAGCACATATCATAGCCGTCTGTGTTGGTTTAACTTCGGTAATACTAATGGCGCTTAATCGGTACTAAATCCTTTTCAATTTTCCTCCACTAAAGCAATTGTGCGTGCGTGCCGTACGACGAGCTCCCTCTTGTTCCCCGTGTGCTCCCGGGGCATTCGTTGAGCGGTGGTTATCTAGTAATTGGTATGATCGGCTAAAATATGATTATGGTCTCGTGTTGTTGTCTCGGGTATTGCTCGAGTATGACTGCAAATAGTCGTCTGTGTGGTACATTTATATGTGTGTGTGTGTGTGTGTGTGTGTGTGTGTGTGTGTGTGTGTGTGTGTGTGTGTGTGTGTGTGTGTGTGTGCGTGTGCGTGTGCGTGTGTGTGCGTGCATGTGTCCGTCCAGTGGAGAAAGGGGCATGCTGATGGCTGACCTGGAGGGCCAGGGGAACTACTGCAGAAACCCTGATAAAGACAAACACGGACCCTGGTGTTACACCAATAACTCTGCCATACCTTGGGACTACTGCAACGTTAAACCATGTGAGTTGATTCGCACGCACCCAGGATTGACTGTGTGCTCAAATCGTGGATTGTAAATCCAACAGTGTAGTAGATCTGTCTTCACTCCATCTCTGCACACACACACACACACACACACACACACACACACACACACACACACACACACACACACACACACACACACACACACACACACACACACACACACACACACACACACACACACACACACACACACACACACACACACACACACACACGTCACACACACACAGAGGCACATATAGGCACATAGGCCATGCACACATACTTTATCGGCTGTGTGTGTAGATCTGTCGACACTATCAGGTCAGTGTGTGTCAGAGGAGATTCACAACTCATCAGGAAGATGTGGGGGTCCGTCTAACCATTCCCACATGGGGCAAGGGTCAGAGGCAACGTGTGCGTGTGTGCGTGTGTTATGTCTGTATGTCTGTCTCTGTCTACATTTTTGTCGGCCCTTGGACTCCTCGTATGCATGTGGTGCTGCGGAGCATCAGCGCATGTCAGTGACTTTTGATCTTATCTGAATCGATGCTCAGTCGCCCATCAGTTGTCTTCTCTCTCTCTCTCTCTGTCCCTCTCACTGCAGGCGAAGCGTCACAGAATATGATTCCAGCGGGTGAGTTTATGTGCACCCCACCAGACTGTCTGGATATCTGTGAGCCTTTGCATGAGTCAGCAGTCGGCATTGTTTTATTTAATACGCTGCTGGGCAAGTAACGCAAGTAAAGTGTTGGAGGAGCTCAAACAAGCAATTATTTTTTGCTCAACTCAAAATATGTTTCAGTGAGAAATGTTAAAAGAAAGCTATCGCGATGGGGTGATATATTTTCACTGGGTTACTTTGCTCATGCTTGTGGGTGCATGTGTCTGTCTTCCAGGTGAACTGTCTCCCTTCCCATGCTTTGTCCATAAGAGGACCAGGATCGTGGGAGGAGGTCCAGTCAGCATTTCAGGTGGAAGCTGGATGGTCAGCATCCAGAGAGGGTAAGGCAACACACCTGGAATACCTAGCTAATACGTTGTTATACTTTTCAACCCGGGAACACCTCTGTGTGTGGTTGTTGCTATATACTAATAGCAACATTGTGAAAATAATAATAAAAACAATAATTTAATAAATAAATTACGTTTTTCAGAAAACCTTTCATAATGGGGCCTCAATTCAAGGTTTTTCAGGACAAGGACCCCTTAGCTGAGAGAGAGATGAAGCAGGGACCCCTTAGCTGAGAGAGAGATGAAGCAGGGACCCCTTAGCTGAAAGAGAGAGAGATGAAGCAGGGACCCCTTAGCTGAGAGAGAGATGAAGCAGGGACCCCTTAGCTGAGAGAGATGAAGCAGGGACCCCTTAGCTGAGAGAGAGATGAAGCAGGGACCCCTTAGCTGAGAGAGAGATGGAGCAGGGACCCCTTAGCTGAGAGAGAGATGAAGCAGGGACCCCTTAGCTGAGAGAGAGATGAAGCAGGGACCCCTTAGCTGAGAGAGAGATGGAGCAGGGACCCCTTAGCTGAGAGAGAGAGATGAAGCAGGGACCCCTTAGCTGAGAGAGAGATGAAGCAGGGACCCCTTAGCTGAGAGAGAGAGATGAAGCAGGGACCCCTTAGCTGAGAGAGAGATGAAGCAGGGACCCCTTAGCTGAGAGAGAGATGAAGCAGGGACCCCTTAGCTGAGAGAGAGATGAAGCAGGGACCCCTTAGCTGATAGAGAGAGAGAGAGAGAGAGCTGAAGCAGGGACCCCTTAGCTGAGAGAGAGATCAAGCAGGGACCCCTTAGCTGAGAGAGAGAGATGAAGCAGGGACCCCTTAGCTGAGAGAGATGAAGCAGGGACCCCTTAGCTGAGAGAGATGAAGCAGGGACCCCTTAGCTGAGAGAGATGAAGCAGAGACCCCTTAGCTGAGAGAGAGATGAAGCAGGGACCCCTTAGCTGAGAGAGAGATGAAGCAGGGACCCCTTAGCTGAGAGAGAGAGATGAAGCAGGGACCCCTTAGCTGAGAGAGAGAGATGAAGCAGGGACCCCTTAGCTGAGAGAGAGAGATGAAGCAGGGACCCCTTAGCTGAGAGAGAGATGAAGCAGGGACCCCTTAGCTGAGAGAAAGAGATGAAGCAGGGACCCCTTAGCTGAGAGAGAGATGAAGCAGGGACCCCTTAGCTGAGAGAGAGAGAGAGAGAGAGAGAGAGAGAGAGAGAGAGATGAAGCAGGGACCCCTTAGCTGAGAGAGAGATGAAGCAGGAACCCCTTAGCTGAGAGAGAGAGATGAAGCAGGGACCCCTTAGCTGAGAGAGAGATGAAGCAGGTACCCCTTAGCTGAGAGAAAGAGATGAAGCAGGGACCCCTTAGCTGAGAGAGAGATGAAGCAGGGACCCCTTAGCTGAGAGAGAGATGAAGCAGGGACCCCTTAGCTGAGAGAGAGAGAGAGAGCTGAAGCAGGGACCCCTTAGCTGAGAGAGAGATGAAGCCGGGACCCCTTAGCTGAGAGAGAGAGATGAAGCAGGGACCCCTTAGCTGAGAGAGAGAGATGAAGCAGGGACCCCTTAGCTGAAAGAGATGAAGCAGGGACCCCTTAGCTGAGAGAGAGATGAAGCAGGGACCCCTTAGCTGAGAGAGAGAGATGAAGCAGGGACCCCTTAGCTGAGAGAGAGAGAGAGAGCTGAAGCAGGGACCCCTTAGCTGAGAGAGAGATGAAGCAGGGACCCCTTAGCTGAGAGAGAGAGATGAAGCAGGGACCCCTTAGCTGAGAGAGAGATGAAGCAGGGACCCCTTAGCTGAGAGAGAGATGAAGCAGGGACCCCTTAGCTGAGAGAGAGATGAAGCCGGGACCCCTTAGCTGAGAGAGAGAGAGATGAAGCAGGGACCCCTTAGCTGAGAGAGAGAGATGAAGCAGGGACCCCTTAGCTGAGAGAGAGAGATGAAGCAGGGACCCCTTAGCTGAGAGAGAGATGAAGCAGGGACCCCTTAGCTGAGAGAGAGAGATGAAGCAGGGACCCCTTAGCAGAGATAGAGAGAGAGCTGAAGCAGGGACCCCTTAGCTGAGAGAGAGATGAAGCAGGGACCCCTTAGCTGAGAGAGAGATGAAGCAGGGACCCCTTAGCGGAGAGAGAGATGAAGCAGGGACCCCTTAGCTGAGAGAGAGAGATGAAGCAGGGACCCCTTAGCTGAGAGAGAGAGCTGAAGCAGGGACCCCTTAGCTGAGAGAGAGAGGGACCCCTTAGCTGAGAGAGAGATGAAGCAGTTGGTGTTTTAACTTTGGGGGAATCACTACTAAATGATTTTAGATTTGCTATTTACTCATATACACACAATAAAAGTAAATACTGTACAATGACCCACAGATGAGATTTAGATCATCATTTCTACTGTGTTTTGCTGAACTACAGCAAGTCCGTTCATCACAATATAAAACTTGCCATTTCTGCCAATTAATTTGATGTTTTTCTTTTTAAATTAATTAATTTTCAACCAGTTCCACTCCAATAACAAGAGCAATGGTTCAGCAGTAATTCACCACAAACAAGGCTTGTGGTGGAAAAATAACTGCACTGCTGCGATATCTACAGTATATGCACCCATTAATGTTTGTTAGCCTCTCTTCAGAGATGCATTGTCCAGATGCTTGTACTCCACAGTGGTGAGCCACTTAATTCGATGAATAATGTGTTGTGTTCGTTCAGGTCAATGCACTGGTGTGGCGGCTCCCTCATACGAGAGAAGTGGGTCCTCACTGACCGCCAGTGTTTCTCGTCATGGTAAATTCTCTCCCATTTATCTTTGGCTACGTTCAGACTGGCAGTCCAAATCGGATGTTTTTTTTGTCAACTTTGTCAGACTAGTGACTTTGTCTGACTAGTATTTGTTTCACTGGGAAAACAGAAAACAGGGTCTCAGCAGCATGTGGTGTTTGTTACAATGGCAAAAAGAGAGCCTGTGGGCTGTTCGCTCTCTCCTTTTATACTGGGTGGTGATGAGGCCCAGGTGTGTCACAATCTCCACGACACGCCTCCAATCTCTACTGCCACTCCCACCATCCATCATCAGCACTGGAAAACACTAACAGTGGATTATACACAGACCAAAACACCACTAGGGCCACATAGGACCGTAACAGGCATATCCAGATTGGAATTTGGAATCAGATTGGTTAAAATGATCCAGTCTTATCAAGCAGCAAAAACACATGTAAACTGATTTGGGCGAATAAGATCTGAAGCCCATTCCTGTGGTTTGAAATGTGATTGTAATCAGATTTCTGAAGATGTGCGACAAGTTCAGATTGTGTGGCATTGCGACGTATTGTGAGCTTGGGGATCTGCTATGTTTGGCATTGCTCATGCCCGTCATCACTTCGTTACTACAGCTACCAAATGCAGATAGGTGGACGATGGTGCACCAATCCGATCTGATCACAAATAATGGACTGGACAGTCAGTTGTCAAGATCACATTTGAGAAACAAATCTTTTTACCTGCAGTCTGAACAAAGGCTTTGTCACTCACACACTGTTCTTTTCATATTTCATATTTCATATGTCCTTGTTATGTCTTCTGCGTTCTCCTCTTGAAGCTAATGTGTTACAACACAATATCCTTATAGCTGTGTGCTGCTCTTATGGTATGACAAAAAGGGGTGCCCCTACTAAACATTTGCTTCAACATAGTGTATCTATCCATAAATGCACAGGATATATCTGTGTCTGTGTGTGAATCCTGTTGTACACCAGGTACAGGGCATAGCAGTGGGCGTGGTTTTCTGGGTCCACAAAAACAAGAGATGTCGGAGCCAATTTCCTAATCTGTCACGTTATTAAGTCATTCATTTTTCCCATAGATTTACAAAAATAGTTTTATCAATTATTTTAAGCCTAGAATCAAGCCATCCAGGATCATGGTTAATCATGCCCATAAAACCTTTGATTCTGTGAAAACTTGAATTAATAAAAATATATAATATTAATTTATTAAATGTAATATCATATGATTAAATATTCAATTTAATTATATGTTTTTTCACAGAATCAAAGGTTCTATGGTCACGATTCTAGGCTTCTTATCAAGTTAGTAGCTTGCACAACTTGTCTCCAACTAGTCTCCAACTTTGTACCGGGTGCGCAGTCGGAACTCTCGTTTGAAGGCACTTTTAAGTCATTTAATTGTTGGCATGGTACGCTGCAGAGCAGCAGCACAACAAACGCGTTTCGGCATTCAAGCCTTCATCAGCGTTGTCTGCTGGAGACACCAGAAGGGTCACATTTTATAGTCTCCCGTGTAGACATACATGACTTCACAGCCAACTTGTACCAAAAGTGCAAACATACACCAGCTCAGAACTTCAGACAGAAACTTGATAATAGACATCGGAGTCCTTAAATACATACATTTTGTCAGAATGTCAGAGTCCTTTGTCCCATATAAAAGTCCCAGGAGTTCGGCAAATGATTCTAGGCATAAAATAATGTAAACACCCATGCCGTTGTCAGCATTGTAAAGTGGTGGCTACCTTGGGGGTACACTTATCGGAAAAATACTCTCTCCATCGTAAACACAACAAGACATTGATTTTCTAATTGTTGTCTGACTGAACTAATTACGGTGAATTGAACTGCTTTAGATTTGTAAGCGCGGTTTATACTGATACTTGTAGATGTACATCTGCTTCATTTTAATTTCAGACGGTCGTTTAGTAAATTACAACATCATCATTTAAACCGTCAGGGAAATTAGTCTCTGCGCACTGTGTGTGTGTGTGTGTGTGTGTGTGTGTGTGTGTGTGTGTGTGTGTGTGTGTGTGTGTGTGTGTGTGTGTTGCTGTTCCAGTGTCTACCTCTTTATAGTAAGTTATCAATCTGGGAGCTAATTGCTCCACAGGGGTTAATAAGGTTGTGTTCTTTGCACTGTGATGCAGTGTTCCACAGGGGTTAATAAGGTTGTGTTCTTTGCACTGTGATGCAGTGTTCCCGATCTGAGCGAGTATCGCGTTTGGCTGGGAGCCTCCGATATCCAAGAGGGAGCGCCTGATTGGTCCAACAGGCAGGAAGTCAGCATTGCTCATGTGATATGTGGTCCTGAGGGCTCCAACCTGGCCCTCATAAGGCTGTCAAAGTGAGTGCCTGGGAAAAATAAAACCCCACATTTGTTTTACACGTTGTGTTTGTTTGTTTTGCTTTGTTTTTGTCATTGAAAGAACAAAGGGGAAAGACATATTTCATGTTGTCTTTGTTCTCTTCGTGTCTTCAGCCCAGCCCTCCCAGCAGACAATGTTCACACGATTCAGTTGCCTGTGGCCGGGTGCTCAATCCGAGAGGGAACGATATGTAAAATGTACGGATGGGGTGAGACCAAAGGTACAGCTATTTCATTTACCTACAGCTACATATTATACATACTGTACATACGGTACATATATACACCGTGCATGTGTGTGTGTGTGTGTGTGTGGACTTTCAAACTATGCAGTGTGTGGACTGCAAAACATTTGGTCATCCCAGTTTAGTAATAATTTGGACGACCGTTGAGCCGATTCTAATATGGCTCCGAGACATGGACACTTCGTCATCATCAAAGAAATTAGAGAAACGGTTGGATGGCACTTACACCCGCCTTCTAATGAGAGCCACTCATCGACTAATCTAATATACGGCAACCTTCCCCGTGTTTCCTCACTAGTCCGATCCAGGAGAACACAGTTTGCCGGCCATTGCTACAGAGCGTGCGTGAGTGTGTTGGTTGGTTGGTTCAGGTGGAGCTGTAGTAATTGCCTGCTGATTATGTTTTCCAGGTACAGGTCATGACGATGTATTGAAGGTGGTTGACCTTCCCATTGTCAGCAATGAAAGGTGTAGAGAGCTGCACCGAGGAAGCATCGACATCACCAACACCAAGATCTGCGCAGGGGGCAAGAAGAACGAGGGAGTTTGCGAGGTAATTCCACTAATTGTTTATTGAGCAGCTCTCACCTCTATCTAAGTACAAATATTTTCCAAGCGTAACGCAAGTCTCTGGTTTGCCTCTGTATTTGGTCAATTCTGTCACACTTTTTATAATTTTATAATTTTCTTTTCTTAGGGGGTGGTCCGTCACTTTTCAATAGATGTGCCCCAGACGTTAGATATCACACTGAGCATGTTTCGACGGACGTCTAATTGCTAATTATCTGGCTAATACGAGAATAGAGAAAACATGAGAACATTGAAACATGTTCATTGTCAGCGTCTGGTCGCTATTATTATGATATACCTTTGAAGTTGTAGCTCTGTGAGTGTTTCTCAATTTGTTTTGGGCCAGCCATGGTCAGTATCTTGGTTAGGGTCAGTGCTCCTGGTACATTGGCACATGGGCAACAAATCTTTTTAGGCAAGCTTTCAACAAATGTTTCTTTTTTTTTTTTGCATCCACAATATAGATTTCTTTGTCAATTTTGTAGATTTTTGACCCTTAATAACGTGACAGATTAGGAAATTGGCTCCGACATCTCTTGTTTTGGGAAAGAATGATTCACACTCAGCTGATTAGGGTGACTGAGATCATAAAAACAACATGGCCGTTTTGTTTCTGGGTGTATTATTATCCTGTTTCTGCACCACTTCCAGCAGCCTACAGTATATACAATATGAGCGGTTTTGGATGTTATCTCCATATTTAATGTCCGTCATCAGGTGTTATCAACACCATTCAATGCAGCTAGCATGGACATACATACTAATGTTGTTGCCAGCCATTGTCCGATGTGGTGTTGGTTGCGTTGTCCGACTATTACAAACCGTAATGGTTAAATCTAACCCTAACCTCAATCTTAACTGGCTACGTAATTCCCATAACCTCATATCAGTCTTAACCGGCCACGTAATTCCCTTAACCTCATATCAGTCTTAACCGGCCACGTAATTCCCTTAACCTCATATCAGTCTTAACCGGCCACGTAATTCCCTTAACTCCATATCAGTCTTAACCGGCCACGTAATTCTCTTAACTCCATATCAGTCTTAACCGGCCACGTAATTCCCTTAACTCCATATCAGTCTTAACCGGCCACGTAATTCCCTTAACTTCATATCAGTCTTAACCGGCCATGTAAGTCAGTTTCACAATGTTTTCACTTCAGCGGCAGTAGTTTCACTTCCGCATTTCCTAGTCGCCTACTCGCGGTATAGGCAGTATGTGGAAATGTCCATTCTGGCTGCATTGAAATTGTCTTGATAAAAACATACTGGTGATTATAGGTTGATAACATTCGAAGCGGGTGTATATAATCCATCTATCTTTATTCTTTATATATATTTGCCTAACTCCATTCATCTAATTCAAAATACATACTCTTTGCTCTCCCATCTGCTGCAGAGGGACTATGGTGGCCCTCTGGTGTGCCAGGACGGCGAGATCAGGGTCATAATGGGTGTGAGCGTCCACGGCAGGGGCTGTGCGCGCGCCAACCAGCCCG
>NC_139700.1:16397688-16400188 GCF_964188405.1 Protomyctophum parallelum | reverse complement strand
ATATATATATATATATATATATATATATATATATATATATATATATATATATATATATATATATATCATACTATAATTCTAACAATGTCTGAATGTCAGAAACACCGCCGTATCTCCTCATTGCCTACACCAATCACTCCCACTTTTCACACAGGCATTGGCCATATGAATATGGAGGTCTTAACGGAGCCCTTTTTTCGATTTGACACATTAATGATTAATAATGAATTTATTAGTGAATTCCTCACAAACCTCCGCCCCTTAGCGACACCTGTATCACAGGCCACCGTTCTCACTGTTACCCCACTGGCATGCTTCCTCTAGCTACCGGCGCAACACAACAAATAGTGCCCTATACAATTTGGCACCGCGTGTGTGTGTGTGTGTGTGTGTGTGTTGCATCTTTGGCCGTCTTCTCCTACTAAAGCACACCGTTTGCACACATCTCACCATGCACAACACCAAAAGCTACCTGAAAGCTAGATCAACCACTACTTTGCATTCATATTCATGTCATATTTACAGTACTACGGCCTTCACATTGACCGGGATATTTCCAACCCCCTATTGTCCAAACTCGCTGATCTGCTCCACACCACCTCAGGCCCCTCCCCCTCGCTCTGGCTGCTGTCCTTTGCTGCACGGACAGGCGATTGAGGCGAACACTCTACCTTAGTAGGATCCGAGGGTTTTCTTCTTCCTCTTTGTTTGGAGTAGCCTATACCTTCACTGGATTACGTCCGCTACGGGGATGGATTACGTTTATTTTATCACCTTTACTTTGCTTTGGAGGTAGTGTTACGTTGGGAAGGAACTCTGGGGGCAACAGACTTTGTTTGGAAACACGGAACAATACAAAACAATAAGGGAGCTCGCACGTGTGTGCGCGAGACACGGCCATTTATTTCGGATCATTCACTCATTCATTCAACTCTGTGTGTATAACTGTTGATTCCTTCATTTGACTTGAGATAAAAGGTTAACGTGAGTTTTGTTTCTGACTGTTTTCTGCTTGCTTATTTAGGCTATTTTCATTACATTCCCTTTATCAATCGTATCCTAAGAGGAGATCATTCACAACCCGTGATTTAAATAATTCGTAGCAGTGATAGCGATATCTGACCGTTACATATGGTCAGATATTACATACAACAAACAACATGCCACGAAGAAAACAATATCTCCTCCCTGAAGGTAGCAGATATGGTGTACCAGCATACAATAAAGTAACATTCATCTTAATTCAATTAATTTGCGTTAAAATAAAAAACATCTCCCCGCTAATCATGTGTCACCACCAGTGAAATGCATGTTGGGACGGACACAGATTAATACTGGGACACATTTTTCTGCGCAACAGACCCACACGGGGAAAACAACTCGGACCCCGATACTACTAGCTACTCTTGCGTCAGTCGACATAACTTCTTCTTTGGGAAGCATCGCGGCCAACGCGCGGGTTGCGTGGCACAGGCACCTGAAAGCCAGCTCTGACAGTTCTGACGGGGGCATGTTAACGTGAACGAAAATATTCAATAACTTCCATTTATAGACAGAATACAAATTTACATCACACATCAATGGTGTACGTATGATTGTACTACAGCATTTCCTTATTAAACTTACGTTTAATTAGCCTACTTTTGTGCCCAACCCAACTTCACAACACCATCTGTAAACAATTCCCCCCCCCCCCCCCCCCCCCTATCACATTACCCACACTGAACATCATTTGCTGTTCATATATTCAGAACGGGTAAGGACTAGTATATATAATATTACATTATTTGGTTTATGCTGCAGTACTACTACTAGTACTGTGGAATGTGTTGATGTGTTCTAAATAAAACATTGAGTCAACATAGCTTTAGCCTATAGTTCTTCTCACAGCATGACTGAAGGATGAGAGAAACATGAAGAAATACTGTACATGCCCGTTATTATTATCGACCTGGGGCGTCAATGTTGTGAAATGTGTGCGTTGAGCCCAGGCTCAATCTTAGCCGGCAGGGATTTGCAACCCTTGTAGTTTCCCCCAGTTTAATAAGCATAAGGCCATAGATTCTGGAAAATGTCCATTTCAGGTCAGCAAAGCGGGGATATTTAAACTTGTCTTACACCAGACGATATCAGGCATGCTACACATGATAGCTGCTAAACTTCCATGAGGTAACAACAAAGGTCCGAACCGGCTTGAGGCCTGTGAGGAGTTTGAGCTGTAGAAAGTGGGGAGAATGTTCACTCTGTGATCTTCAACCCTATATTGACATTCTCATGCCTCAACTGAGTTTTATACTTTTAACGGAAGAGATGACATGATAATGAGCCCTGAGGAAACAATTTTAAATGTAATAGAGTATTAATTCTTTCACACTCTAACAGTTTCCCTATAATGGGGGTGACTTCTGCCTGGGTGCATTTATGCATTACCACTATTTTAAATAGCCTACCATCGTGTAAGTCACTTTCAATGAGCGTGTTGTTCCCCAATGTGATATAT